>NW_025544779.1:3061233-3139774 GCF_000003525.1 Blastomyces dermatitidis ER-3 | reverse complement strand
GCGCAGGGGCATCAACCGCCTTGACAACGCGAATATCTCCCGGATGAAGTGACGGATTTCGAGCGAGAATGCAGAGGCCCTCAATAACAGCGTATTTGCCTTCGCTGTGCCGCCAGACTTGAACGAATATTTCGGGAAGGCAATCTACCCTTTCCTGGTAGGTTGAGTTTGCTTTTGGCCGCGCACTGCGAAAGTATCCTTTCAGGGTCTTGGTCTCATCGATACAGCCTAAAAGAAAGGCCCCCTCATCTATTGCAATCTTGGCCTTCTCTTTGAGATACTTGATTTGCCAAGTACGCCATAATTCAAGTAGGGATGAAACAAATGGCTCCCGTGAGCCCTGAAAGCCATCACGTATCATATCCGCAAGAACCAACGTCATCTGGTTTGGGTCAACATATTTTTGTAGAAGAGAGACAGCCTTGTCCTCGTCAGTCATAGCCTGCTCTAAATTAGCCAACATCATACTGAGCTTGGCAATAAATACTTCATCAGGAGTTCCCAGGGCAGACAAAATAAGAATGAGCTGGCGGTTTAGAGTTGCGTAAGAGAAATGAGAATATCGGATTATTTCGAGCCCGTTATGGGAAGCTGGGAATTTGAATTGACTCCTTCGAATATGTACCTCTCGTTGACGAGCTTCAGGTGAAACTGCGAGAATGCCTTTACAGCCACCAAGCCGGAATTGAAAGACCGAAGGTGGCTCCCCCGATGGAGTTTTAATTCCAAGGTCGCTTTGGATCATCTGAGTCAAAAAATGCGATAAACGACCCACCCCGTCTGAGAATACGTAACCGTTTCGCTCGATATCATCAATCTTCTTAATCTGTACTGGACAGCTAGTAACTGCACGGGTGGTTGAAAAGCATTGTCCTAGTCTCGCTGCGTATTTGGCAACAACTCTGATATTATTCAAATCGCCCATTTGAGCACGGATATTGGCAGCGGTGAGATGCGGTAGTGAAGCAAAGAAGTATGCTCCATGCTCCCTAAGCTGAGAGTTGCCGAATGCCAGGAATTCGTACCGTCGATCGCCTATTGTGATACCGTGCTGCAACGTACGCAGGACTCGCGCATAGACTTTTTCCATGCACTGGCTATTGCCGCTATTGTTGGGATATATCTTACCTATGTATTTCTCGTCGCAGAACCGGACACGGAGAAAGCGGTCTGCATGCTCCCGATGGTAGCGGAATACACGATTAGAAGTATCAACAGATGGAATGTCGTAACAAATAGTAGAAGGGGTAACATCAGCACTCCTAATGTAACAACAATGACCCGGGATTCTACCATTGGTCGCTCCTTTGGGAAATGGTATGTTGAATATCTCCATTGGATCGTAATAGATAGTCTTGTTCATGGCAACGTGCTCGAGAAGCTCTTTCGCTTTTTTTTCGCCTAGTTGAACCAGTCGACGGACAAACGTTTCTTCGATTGTGTATTCATTTATGTACCGATGGGACATGCATACCTCTAGCTGATATCGAACAGAGAAGGGAAGGGGAATGTACTCGTCTTCTCCCAAATCTTCTAATGACGATCGAGGTCGTGATCTATGCGTGGAGGGAGCATCAATCCATTTCCAAACTGTAGATATAGGTTCAGCCCTTTCGATGACTTTAATATCATCGGTCTCTAGAATGTTGACATTAAAGTCCTTAAGCGCATTATTAAAATTTTGGAACTTGTTATCATCGCGCAGAGTATTCTCGTGGAACGCAAGTCGAAAAGTTGTCCAGCGCCCTACAAGTCAGGTTAGTAGATCACATTAAAACTTGCATGCCGCGTCACTATCCACATACCAAAGTTAATATACGAATTCTGTTTCCTAAGATTGACCGGCGTGCGAGTGATTATTTCAGGGTAGCGAACAATATCTGTTTGTCGGAACCATGTATCCCGCGAGCTCCAGACATTTTCATTCTCCGGAAAATGTTCCTTTTCTAAGGCGGTAATCTGCTGATGGCAAATTGCTGGCGAATCCAAAGGGATCACCAGGGAGGCCTGTTCCAAGCTCCTTATTTGAAAGATGTTCGTCAGTTGTGAAAACCTGATACAAAACCGAAATGGATTCCCCGGACGTGAATTTTCGGTATTTTCGGAGAGGTTTGCGGAGACCTTCGGTACGTTGACAAATATGCACAGTTCCCGATGTTCAACGTTGAGGACCAGACGAACAGTCCCTATTCTATTTGAGGGAAGAGATCTTAGCCGAAGAAAAGATCTTTCCTCAATCATGGATCCGAAATCCACTGACAGAGCATGTAATTCCTGGGCGAGGTTAGCGAGAACTGAGAGACCTCACCTGACCATGACTTACAATGGTTGCAGGATATTTCACCCCTGGTCTAGTAGGGCTCGCTATTTCTAAAATACGCCTCTGGGTCTCCAAATTGATACCTAATAGCACAGATTCATTGTTTTCAAGTGCCAACTTGTATCTCCTATTGTTCCAGAAGTCATCTCGTGGTGGCGGTCTAACATTATAGTTGAACATATTATATCAGCAATTAACAGTGAAATAAAAGTGACAAAGTGATGTGAAATTGGCTAATCACGCACTTAAATTGAATCTTGCCTTGCCCTTCTCGGTTCCCTTTATAGATCTCAATGTAATCGATATTGCCATATGCGGAAAATGACTTAAACAGCGTGAAGGTATTGGCATTTTTAGGGATTCGAGTTAGTGAGAGCGTAACTGACTCCCACGAAGCCCACTCGCCTTTGATGGGAGAGGTGTTTCTGGAGTCAGTATCTCTGCCCGTAAATCGTGTCGAAGGTGAAGAAACGTTCAACCCAGCTCTGCGACCGGGCCGAGAGTCAGATAAGGGCTCAGGGCGCTGTGCCATTTCTAAGTGTGCATTAGAGGGATCTTGCCTAGAGTTGGAAGCTGAAGTTAGAACGGCGGTGCATTGAGTCCAACACGATTGGGGGTCACTGCACTGCGATGGAGCTAGAGTCTGCTGGCCAGGCGTGCTATTTTGGAAAAGATGAATACAAGAGCAGGGCAGAAGGTTCAAGTAAGGTGAATAAGAAAAAGAATATTCTCTTCGCTTGTAATTTGGGGTGCTGATGAGAGGTGCAGATTCGAGACAGTGTGAGCCAGATTTCCAACATACCCTGGTGGGCAGCAGCCATAGACGTCGACACCAGGGCAACCAGGGAGTTGTGGTCGTTCTGATACAGCCGCTGTTGCTGCTACTAAGTGAGGAGAAAGGAGACTCTGTTGAGAAGATGAAGGAAGATGAAGTGGGGGGTGACAAGAAGGTGAAGAAGGAGAGGAAGAAGAAGAAAAAGGGCAGAGAGGTGTCTGCAGCTGTGTTAATAGAGGAGGAGGATTTGTTGACAGAACCTCAGGTCTTGTGATTTGTATGCGAGACTTGGCTGGAATGAGATGATGGCGACGGCGACCTCTACGCGATAACGCTTGGACGGTTTGTTGCTGTTGCTGTTGCTGTTGCTGCTGCTTGAGCTTCTCCTCTGCCTCCCGTTTCTTTTGTTTCATCTGCTTCTCGTAGGCCGCTTCTTCTCGCATTCTCGCGTTGCGAGGATCTCCCCTCCCCCGGCTTCTCCTGGGCCGCTTCTTCACATGCGGGATACTGGTGGCGGTTGCTGCTACAACATGCTGTAATGGGCAATGAAGAATATTAGCAGCTGTTTAATTCTAAAATGGAATTCTTAGAGGCATGACTGGATGAGACATGGCAACTGTAAGCTTGAACATGCTAGATGTGTCTGTGGGCCTGCACATTTCTGCACATGTAGAAACCCGCATACATTTGGTGCAAGAAACAGAGAAATGCAGAGACATGTCGTGCTGTGTGGTGAATTACTATAAATGAGAAAGGAAAATAAATAGGCATACTTACATTTGGAGCCTCCATCTTCATGCCACTCTTCTATTAATTGAGAGAGGAGTTTGTTCCAGGTTGTCAAAATTACTCGAGCGCGATAGAAGGTAGGAATAGGGCCTCAGCAAAGAGGGGGAAAATAAACACGGAAGAGAGGCTAGTAATGTGTATGTATACCAGCATAGATATATGTATATACTTGTGGTGTATATACGTAAATTTCTTCTCTCTATGCGCTAGGAACACCCCGGATCCTTTACTTTTCCGGGTTTAGATATATAAAACTGTAGTACAAGCACGCGGATTTGCCCGCCGGGGTGTATCATGACCAACGAAATATGGCAAAATTGGCTACATCCGGAAGAACTCGCAAGCAGACGCTTAGATAGGTATATATCATCTGGCCTCGGGAGTTTGGGATAGACGAACAAACTCTCTAGTAGCTAAGCAAACAAGTGGATAATGTGTGATTTGAATGCTGCAGCTACGCGTAGGGAATCTGTTCAACCATAAAAAACTAGATAAACCAGTCAAAATGAAAATAAAAAAAATGAAGATGAAATGATTCATTTTCTTCAAGGACCGCTCTTGTAATGATGGTCAACTCAAAAGGAGTAACTCGAGTGTGGGGTAATACCCTCAGAGAATATCTAGCGAACAATGGGAAATGGGTTTTACAGAAAGGAAACCCCCGATGAAAGAAAATATACTGGATCTGCCGAGCGAGCATCATATATGCTCCAAATCCTGTCAAAGAAACGAACCCAAGTAAAACATGTGGCACTCAAAGAAGACAGGGTAAATTCAACAAGCAAGCTAACAACAACCAAATAAAAGTTGTCGGTGACAAGATGAAACACAAACAGCATTTCATAACTCGCACTTATAGCTGTGAAATATCCACTTGCCAGGCCCATATATTCAACAGGAGTAGGTTGTGTTGAGAGAGGAAGGTGTCCCTGGACTTCCGGGCATTGGGCAACGCGATTTAAATGTTGGTTCCGATAAGATGTAGAGCTCGATGCCGTCTTGATAATGCCTCTCATATAGCGCATTGGACGCAGGCTTCTCACTCTCGTAACAACACGTACGTGGGTGTTGACAAGGAACATTCGGGAGGAGAAGTCTAGTGTTCTGAAGCGTCTTAAGGTCTTTGAACTTGTGCCCAGAGTTGAAAGAACATGGTTACGGAGTAGAGTAACTAACTTACAAGAGACGTCAGTTATACCTTGCATTCAGGTGGCTTATGATCGTTGTTTGCAGTATTGTTTGGAACTTCTTCTCTGTGTCACCTTTGAAGACGGCTATTTATTAATCGATCACTATATTTCTTTGACCACGTGCTGCTCCTTTTTTGTTGGGGGTCCCGGGTTGATCGGCCCTTCTACCAGCAGTGCGCTGGTTACAACTTGTTGTAGTGTGTTAGAAATTTTTACAAAATGGAATGTTTTCAAAGAGTAACTACTCCATAGTGCGGAGTGAGCCTGAAAATTTTTTTGCTGCGTCCAATCGTTCTCTTGGTCCTGTTCTGTGGTTTATTCGGGGTAGATTCGAGCTGGGAATCTTAGATGGGTTGACGTTCGCGAGGCTCAGTTGTCGTTAGCCATTCCTGGACTCGGTTTGCTCTTCTAGTTTAATAGAGGAAGGATGATTCTTGTAAAGAGGCGAAGGTAGATACCAGTGGTTAGTTAATTGCTTTCTCTGATGCTTGCCAATGAAAGCTGGTGTGGCGCCGACCATGCAGGCTACTTCATTCTTAGCTAAACTTTGATAGTTAACTGGTTGATGAAAATGATTAACTTACCACAATTCTCAACAGAAATGCCAGCAGATCGACTAGTTATATATTTCATCGGAACATATTTGTCATATCATAGACTACCCTACATTCTTATTTGGGTCACCTCCACAGGCAAGCATTTAAGCACTTGCCGCTTGGTCACTGGTATTTGGGGAAAGGAAGCAACATACCTTCATTGGAACACACAAAATAGCCAGCTCCGGCCGGGTGCGGCATCTTTTTCATCTTTTTGATCCGGTTGTATGGCATGGTTGCCCGTAGTTCCAACCACCAGCATGTAGAGCCACCAGTTCAAGCATCGCCAACCGCCTAGCGGCATCAAACAGTTGACAGATTGATTGTAGGTACATTAGCTGTCCGGAAGAGAACATACATACATAGTGTCGAAGCCGACTATGGCTAAACAAAGCAGGTTTCCGGCGTGACGGACCATATCACTTAGGGTCCGGATGCGCTGAGCTTGGAATTTTTGCCATTGTATTTTCCAGGTTCGTTCTTAGGGCCGGTCGCTTATCCCTCCCGTAACCAGGTATATAAAATTGTCTCTGCACACGGCCTCTGCACAATGGTTGTATAATCTCCAGGGAGCGGATGTGATAGGCATCTCCGCGCATATCTCCAAAAAATAGCTTGGCTCTCCCTAAACTGCAGGTCAATCTGTATGGATATATGGTAGCTCATGTCTTGATTCAAGGCGGAGGCTTTGCATTCCACAGGTCGGAGTATGAATATGTACCGTTATTGCGTTAAGTAGGAGCGGTAGGATTTGTGCAAGGCATTGAGAGCGAATGTCATGCATGGCTCCAAATAGCATTTAACAATCACCATGTTAAGTGTGACAATTGTCAAATTGCTCCGGGGGGTAGTTACAGAGCACATTTCCAAAATCTCCAGAAGGACTTTTGAGCCATACCATTCGCTTCAAGACTTGAACCAGCCCAACCTAGAATTCGTCAGCACATGGGTAGTAAAGTTTCTTCTTTCAGACTTCGCGAATTCATTAAATACTGACCACAGGAACTGAAGCGTTTCACGTCTCATCGTTCGAAAATGACTTGAAAGGCTCGAAATAGGGCTACCTGGGCGGCTGAGTTTCGCAGATGAAGAACCAGTCTTATATCCAGTATTTCTTGAAGTCATCGATGAAATTGATTTACTGAGGCAACAACATTCATCTAACAACATATTAATTAGCAAGGGTGCTTCCAAGAATCTAGGGGAAGGAGGAGTTTTCTCGGTTATCATCGCAGGTTACCACACACACAAACTTTTGAGTCGAATTCTGTTTAACATTGAAACTAACATTACCGTTCATCTAGCATTGTATTCCAATATTCGCGGTCAAAAGATAAATAAATAGGGCAGGCCTAGGAAAGTAGAATTGCGCCACCATCGCCCGGCCGCGCAAAAATCGTTCCCCATATTTATATGACAGGAACAGGAACAGCCGAGAAAAAAGAAATATATTGAAACTGTCCGAAACTCGCGCGTGGCACCAGCTCGATCTATTCGAATGTCTAAACTACTAACTACCCTTTAATTCTCCTCACACCTATCCTAAACTATAGATTGATTGATTGTTACAACGAATACCTAGTCATACAAAACGCTTAGAAACGAGCCGCCATGAGACCCTTCGGCCGAATTGCCGCAACCGTTAGCCGGCGAGGGGTGGGATATTACTGCCGTGCGCGAGGTCTTCAACAACGCCCACAGAAGATTTCCTGTCGATGGAATAGCAGCAGTGCGCCTGGCTCTCAAGCGCAAAAAGCAGCTCCAGATTCATCTTCCTTCAGAGCTGTTCAGGCTCTCGCTCTAGCAACCATTGCTGGCGGCCTCGGGTACGCGCTTGGTATCAACGATTCTGTCCCCGGCGTTTCGCAGCTATTTGGCCGAATAGATGCGGAGCCAAAATATGGAACGACGAAGGATTTAGAAAAAGCAAGCAATAACATCCCTTTCAAGTAAAAATATGTCAAACACAATTTTACCACACATTTACAATGTGCACGTATATACGGTGCTTAATATGCATACAAATGTCCGCAGACTAACCCGAGATCCGTGGTGTTGGCAGGCAATTGCCGAATTACGCACTTTGCTAGGAGAGGATGCGATAAGTACGGACGATGAAGACCTGCATCTCCATGGTTATTCGGAATGGTCATCAATAAACTGCGAACAACTACCCGTCGCCGTGGCCTATCCCAAGAACACCCAGGAGGTATCCCAGATCGCCCAAATATGCCACAAGTATCGGATGCCCATGATACCTTATTCGGGGGGGAGTAGCCTTGAGGGGAACTTCTCAGCGCCCCACGGGGGTATGAGCATCGACTTTGTCCATATGGATAAGGTCATTGAGCTCCATGAAGATGATATGGATGTTGTCGTCCAGCCGTCTGTTCAATGGATGCAATTGAACGAGGAAATCAAACATACGGGCCTCTTCTTTCCCATTGACCCGGGCCCATCCGCCAAGATTGGAGGCATGGTTGGGACAAATTGCAGCGGCACCAATGCTGTTCGCTACGGGACTATGAAAGACTGGGTTATCAACCTGACAGTGGTGCTGGCCGATGGGAGAGTCATCAAGACACGAAGACGCCCGCGGAAAAGCGCAGCGGGATACAATTTAACAGGGATGTTTGTAGGATCTGAGGGGACGCTGGGAATTGTCACAGAAATAACTCTCAAGCTCGCTGTACTGCCTGAAGAGACGAGGGTTGGCGTGGCCACGTTCCCGAGCATACGTGATGCCGCTTCTGCCGCCATGAGGGTCATCCGCACCGGGGTTCCAGTCCAATGCATGGAAATCCTTGACGAGGTGCAGATGAAAGTTATTAATGGCGCTGGGGGTACCAATCGCGTATGGAAGGAGGTTCCCACGCTCTTCTTCAAATTTTCAGGATCGCCCGCTGGCGTCGCTGATAACATCAAAGCGACCAAGTCTATTGCTAAGAAAAACAACAGCAGTTCTTTCGTGTTTGCAAAGGACGACCAGGAAGCTCAGGAGCTATGGTCTGCACGCAAGCAGTCTCTCTGGAGCATGATGGCGCTTCGAAAGGAGGGAGATGATATTTGGTCTACGGATGTTGCAGTGCCCCTCTCTAGGCTCCCTGACATTATCGGTAAGTTTTACACCCGGCTGCCATTTAATTGAAAAAGTGCAAGGAAATAAAAGCAAACGGGATTTGTAGAGTTTTGGCTGATTTAAGAAATACAACTAGAATCGTCAAAGAAGGACATGGATGATCTAGGGCTATTTGCCAGTATCCTCGGCCACATTGGAGATGGCAACTTCCACGAGAGCATATTGTACAACAAAAAGGACCCTGCCCAGCGGGCGAAGGTGGAAAAGAGCGTGTATGACATGGTTAATCTTGCACTGGAAATGGACGGCTCCTGCACAGTAAGTTTGCAGCCCTCTTCATCTTCCTTCCCTTCTTTGCTTTTGCTCTAAAACCCTCCCTTTATCGCTGTGTGGATATTATTAACGTCCTGATTGATCTATTATCACTACTAACTACATTATTTAGGGCGAGCACGGTGTTGGACTCGGTAAAAAACAGTCACTTGTCAAAGAAGTCGGATCGGACACCATCGACGTCATGCGCAGTATCAAGCGCTCCCTTGACCCCCTCTGGTTGTTGAATCCTGGGAAAGTATTCGAAGCGACACGTAGTCTGGAGGAAAATCTCACGAGGCAATAGAAAGTGCGCAAACACCCGTATATTCAATCCGTAAACGAGATCGCTGTCTTGAGAGAACTTATTTTCCGCCACAGTAGACGGGAGAATGTGTTTAAGACAATCTCTTTTAACGCTTTCTATGTTGTTGTGATGCGCATGAAGTGAGGTAGTGGTGAAATATGTCAATCATCAAATATAATCCTATGTAGTTTTCTGAGATGTTTTGTACCGCCGTCACTAATTTAAGTTAGTGTGAGAGAAGTAACTAGTTAGTTACCGTTGGATGCAAACTAGACAAACCTCCAATGGCCGCCTTCCAAAGTTTAGGCCAAGGTCCTGATCCAGTTAGCCTTAGGGCTACACTCACACTAACCCAAAACATGAATCTAAGCGAATTTCCGCAAGCCTCCAAAAACTTCTCCAGCTCGCACTTCTTTTCGCCGACAACCTCCACTCCGCGACAACGACAATTCGAGGTATCAAGTCGACAATCAATCACAATGGGCCGTGGACCGTATGTTACTCACTGATCCGCCAATTCACGTGAACCATTCTTGAAACTAATGCGTTTTGCGATTTTAGAAAGAAGCATCAGAAGCGCCTGAGTGCGCCTTCGCACTGGCTGTTGGACAAACTCTCCGGTTCCTATGCTCCTCGCCCATCCCCTGGTCCTCACAAGCTGAGAGATTGCTTGCCTCTCATCGTCTTCATTCGCAACCGGTGAGCCCAAGATTCCGAACATTGGACGCTGTAGATGGGTTATAGAAATACTAACAAGAGCTCGTGGATGATAGTCTGAAGTATGCGCTCAACTCGCGTGAGACCAACGCCATTCTCATGCAGCGTCTCGTCAAAGTCGACGGAAAAGTCCGCACTGATTCCACCTACCCCGCTGGCTTCATGGACGTGATCACCATCGACAAAACCGGCGAGAACTTCCGTCTCGTCTACGACACCAAGGGCCGTTTCACCGTTCACCGTATCCAAGCTGAGGAGGCCGAATACAAACTTGGCAAAGTCAAGCGTGTTCAGCTCGGCAAGGGCGGTATCCCATTCTTGGTTACGCACGATGCTAGAACGTGAGTTCCTCCGCATCATTCAGTCGTTGGACCAAGCTTTGGTTGATATCCTTGGAAACACGATATCACGATATCCTGGCTATATTTCTTTTATGAAGAACATGGGGAAATTATCCCGAAATGCTGACATCTCCCTTTCTGGGGTATTATAGGATCCGTTACCCTGACCCTGCTATCAAGGTCAACGATACTGTAAAGATCGATCTGGCTACTGGCAAGATCACTGACTTCATCAAGTTTGACACTGGTGTTATCGCCATGGCTACTGGTGGTCGTAACATGGGACGTGTGGGTGTCATTACCCATCGTGAGCGTCATGATGGTGGTTTCAACATCGTCCACATCAAGGATGCCATTGACAACTCCTTTGCCACTCGTGAGACCAACGTCTTCATCATTGGACAGGACAAGCCATGGATCAGCCTGCCCAAGGGCAAGGGTGTCAAGGTACGCCTTTATTTCCCTCCTTGCCTATTCGAAATATATACATGTATGCTGACCATATTATTTAGCTCTCTATTGCTGAGGAGCGTGACCGCCGCCGTGCCATGGCCCTTGCTGGTCACTAAGTTTGTAGTGACATGTGACAAAAAAATAAATAAAATGAAATGAAATATGCGCATGACTAAACAATTTCATGGGGAGAATGGCGTCCTGTAATGGTTTGAATTGTTTGATACCTTATGTTTTGATACTACTGTTGCACGGCTTTTTCCATAATATACTATCCAGGTTGAACGATTTCGTGGGGATTAATGCATGAGCATGATCCAAACCCATTCGTCTGGCCTGGTCCCTATATTTTCCCCAAAAGCTCTCTGCAAACGTAGTTCAATTCTAGAATACAAAAGAATATGTCAAGTTGGAGGATTTGCCAAACCCCCCAGAGATTCAAAGTTTCCTTGCGTATTGGGTGCGAACAATCTACGTTAGACTTCAGAAATTGCCGACTCCATCTTTCTCATGAAATCATGTTCCGTTCCCACTACATCACCCAGCAAGCATAAACCCTCCAGTCATATCCGTAGCCTTACCTGAGCAACAAGCAATGCCATTCTTTTTGCAGAATCTTGGGCATGGAAACTCAAAATAAAGTTGCCGCTCAGGGTCGCCTATGACTTACCAACTTTTCCCTCATCGCAATTCCCGTATATTCTACCTCTTGCAGACTGTATCGATCGTATCTGCACCAGGTTTTTGACAAAGGATGATCTCGGTGCTGTGAACAAATCTATCAGACAAAATGCCTATGCTAACAATGTCGGGGATTCTATTCTATGTGTAGCATGTGCTTGTATACACTGACTGCATTGAGCGCAAGTAGAGTAGTTTTAGGGATGAGATATGGGGCGATTGATATGAAATCTGAGTTGAATTATTTCTTAGTAGTATGTGCATTAATGCATGAAAAGTAGACTTTCAGCTCCACCCATGCCAGCACCACCTGCATGCATTGATGCACAAAACCAACCAACCAACCCCCCCAAAAAAATAGAAAATAAAAAATAAAAAAGAGGCAATATTCTACCCTACCGACAACACGAGTGCTCAATCTCAAACCCTCCAACATTGCCCATTGCGCTGCATCCCGACTGAGCGGATGAACCATCCATACATTACGTACCTTGATAGAAAACATTGCATATATTGCACACATGTTTCGTCGCAGCACATGCACACGTACCCAATCAAGCAGTGTTCGAATTCCCAAGTCACGCATGGGTTTTTGGTGGCGAATCCATACGTTCTTTCACATACATATTAACAGGGTACGCACTTGAAAATCCTTTCATGGGAGAATCTGAAGGGGCCGTTATTTTGAGGTCACTATATATCCCAACAGATGTAGTAGGAGAGAAATCCGGGAAACAAATCGCACGCACGTCAGGAAGGGTGACGGGGCAAGATCTCAGGTTGGTTGTAAACTGATCCGTCAGATTGGCGAGTGGCCAGGGGTGCCGCAGATATCCCATCCCACTGTGAAGGTGCTCGGCGACCTTGTCTTTTGCCCCCTTTTTCAGCCCAAGCATCACCACGCCGCCTAGTTGTCGCACGAGAAGTCGCGACTGGTGCTTCCTCAGTGCTTCGAAATCAATCATTGGGAAGAAAATTTATCGTGGAGGTATAGTTTTACACATATAGTGGGTATACTTTATATTTGCGTGTATTATGTATGATAAACGAGTAGACAGTCAGAAGCAGCTCCTCCCTAAGAGTCGCACACAGAGGCCAGTGGCGGGAAGATTAACCACGGCCTCGAGCAAACCAGAATATGCAAAGCACAAACTAAAGTGTTGGGGGTAAATTTATGAAAGACTTCGTATAGGCAAAGAGAGAAACCAGCTGAAAAAGCAGGACGGAATTGGAAGGTTATCCGACCACTCCCAGCTGGCTACTATTCATTGCATAACCCTTCTTGCTGCACGCCACTCAAAACTGCAACGAGGTTTTGTTAACTCGCAGAGGCTTGTAATCGACATGATCACCTTTCTTTGCTTCAATCAATTCTGATTTTGTGATTCCGCTGATGAAACCTCGCATAGTGGATTGATAGGTGCATATACCCCAGGAGATCATGGATTGGTCATTAGGCATGTAGCTAGAAAACCGGAGAAATAATCAAATGTTCTCCAAACGCGGGACGAAAACTCAATTCTATACCTGGCTCTGGAAGCATGGGGCCAATAGTGAGTTCAGACGAGGCGCATAGGTCGATATTCCTCGCAGGAAAGCGGGTGAGTGAGTGTTATATGGATGTTATTGGCACGTCCTCTCCCCGGCCCTTCCGTAGCTTTGATGTCTCAGGTGGCACGAAGGCTTTGTAAAGGTGATGGGACTTTGTGGCAAACAGGAGGAAGAGAGATATTAATGGCCATTATATCATAGTGGCTGCAGGGTAGCCTGCCACTAATTTTCTCCCATTGGCGACCTTATACCACTTTTGAAACCCATTTTAGACGTTCCCACCTGCGTATGGGTTAAACCAATTTGAACCTATTTTCCTATCAGCGGTCTAGAGCTGGCCTGTCCACCGCCTTAATGCGCGCCTTGCAAAAATGACCCTGCGGGTGTTCACGGCGAGGTTGCGGAGACTCATGGAATCGGTGGATGCCATTCTCGCTTACGGAGTGGATCGTCAAGAGAGCTCTGCGAAGATTAAGAGGGAAAGTTGATATAGCTAGATAGTGGGTGGGTGGCTGTAACGCATACGTAGCAAAGGGTGTGGGCCATACCTTCAAAGAAGAATGGATTGATGAATGCAGGCATCACATATCGCGCATTGTTCATAGCCGTTTCTAGCGCATAAAACTGGAGAAAGCGAATTTCACGGGAGAAAATTCAATACGCAAAACAAATCATTACGTGAAAGCCATCCTTTCCTCAGTTTTTGTCTGTCAGCTATATTGTCACCGCAGCCCCTAATCCTTCGATCTGGCAACAAATAACCGATGGCTATCACATCACGGGCTTGCTAGTGACTGATAGGTAGTTTAACCCTAGAAGAAAAACAGAATGATACGGCATCTTATAATCATATCTGCTGTTTCCTTCATCACTATAGGTCAGGAAGGGGGAATAAGCCCACAAGCCCCAGCTCTCCGTATGACTGATATTCTATAGCATGGGGGCGGAGAAACGGTAACCCAGGCCTGTTTTGTAATATTTTTCGGTATGATGCGTAGTTATTAGCAGCGTCAAGGAGGTCAAAGAAATTTGACGGGAATCCTACAAAGCCTTGTGATGTAGCGCCCGTTGCTGGAAAAAGCAGGTTGAATGAAAACCTTTGCGGGTTCGCTTTCTGAAGACCATGGATGATTGCTGTTGCCGAATAATAATTCCTTTGGTTGTATAGATCCTTTTTAAACCAATGCGTCAACCGCTGTCATATGGCAAGGTCTAAACCAAGGTTTGTATGAGCGCACGGAGAAAAAACTAACCTGAACACAGCTTTTAAAATAGTCAATCAGGTCCGGATAAGCGAGACAACACTCCTCGGTAACTGTACACAAATTATCCCAGTTTGCTGTCAATCGGCGGAATATGGAGTCTTCTGTAACGAAGCTTTGTAGACATAGGCCAGTAAAGTCCCGGTCATCCGAGTGTGTAAGACTCCTTGCCAGAGCGCGAGGAGAAGATGCCTCGAAGAACTCGTCGAGTAAGGGAGATTCAGCCTCAAAGTAGCTATCCCATTTCACATCTGATCCTCGATGGTATATTTGGTTGAAGCGGACCTCCAATACCACCAGTTTCTTTAACATCCGTATTAGGCCGTTTTGCTGTGTTGTGAACAAGTTTTGTATAGGGATAGTGAGGAATCTCATAAGTCTGTGCGCCGATAACGGAGAATCGTCAAATTCCAAAATTCTTTTGGCTTTAAGAGTGCATAAAACCGCCTGATGAGCAAAAGGATTGCCCGAGCGGAGACGCTAAAGGAAGGTTTAGTGTTATAAATATCAAAGCATTGGGGACTCGTACGGACCTTTTCCACCTCGACGTATTTATATGCTTGGTCAGGGAATTCGTTGAAATGGGCCATGAGGTAGCTAGAGAGCTGAGAATGTTGCATGAGGAACCATTCCACCGATGGCGTGGGGTATCCAAGTGAGTAGTGGACCCAGTCTTCGAACCGAACTGCCTTAAACTGCAAGTAGCTCTCGTCGTTAATGTCTCTCGCAACGGCTTCATAGCAGATCTCGTTCGGGGTGGACGTGGGAAACCAACTCCAAGGCCTGGCTTCGTTATCCTTAGAACGACATAGGCTCAGCAGCTTTTCGACTCTATCGTAATGAGTAAGCTCCGTTACCACTGTGCCATCATTGGGAGATAGCAAGGAGTTGAGAAATGCAGTCACCGTGTTCGCGTCTCGACTCCGAAGTATGGACCTTGGGAGGTTGTCGTCGTGATACAAACGGAACTGCACAAGTCGTTTGATGGATTCAACCGCAAATGCTCGCAGGATAAAGCTGGCTTCATCTTCCCACCATCGCCATTGGACATCAAAACGGGGCGGCTTTAGGTCGACCTTGAAAGGAGGCACGGAAATCGGTACTGGTCTGGAAACGGTGGTAAGAGGGTTATCGTGAGTTGTAGGGGGTGTTTCCAATATATATCCAGCCGGCTTCATGATCTCAGCGGGGTAGGCTTGAGCAGAGTCATATTCGGCCGGCGCGTCAAAGAGTTGGGCGGTTTGCCAAAGGAGGAAGGGCCTGCCATTCCCTTCTGGGAGCTGAGCCATGTCCCCAGGTTCCGTCTAGCGGCAAGTAGATACAGGCATTCACTAGTAGAGATTATACGAAGCAGAAGGAGAGTCATTCAGAACAGGGGGATCATAATTGTTCTCAAGTCCAAAATCGAAGGAGAGTGGTGAAAAACTGAAAGAGGGTCAAAAAGATGCGACTACAGGGGATGATGATTAGCAGGATGAGGTGTGATCAGCTGGAAAAGCCCGAGGGGGGCGAGGATGAAGAGTGTAAAAGCCGATTTGCCTTGGCGGTCTCCGATGCTGGAATCAAGCGTAACATGAAGGGTGACTTTGAAAGCCCTCACTCTCCATTCTTCTTCACCGTAAGAAGGCCGGCTTGGCTGGTAACTATGGGGGGCTTTGACAACTCTTGCCATTTTCGAGATGGGCTCATGGCCAAATAATGGGGGCGTGGGTGGCGTTCCCCAAATACCGCTTGGGTATGCTGTCCCACTCAGGCGGATTCCGAGTTCTAGGTTTGTGGGTTGATCCTTATAAAAGAAACGTGAAACAGGAGAGACAATCAATGCCAACCATGTAATAATACTCCAATTTGACACCCTTTAGCTTGAACCTGCCCCTCCCCCTGTGTGCAGTGCTTCCGGGGTTGCATTCCAGTCCACAGTTGGCTCGATCTTAGCGAGTTGACCTCCAGCAGGTCGGCAAACACTGGCACTCATTGTTTGCCAATCACAACGCAGGTTGTCAGAGAAGCAACCGCAGTGACTGGATACGATAAAAAGTGCCCCTTCAAGCGCTCTGTCAAAAATGGCCGGTATGGTATGGATTACATCGTGCCACGGGAACGCACGCTTCACCCACGCTGGGGCTCTGATACAAGCTTCACCTTTCCTTAAGAAGAACGGAATCTGCTAGTGGCGGACCCATCGAATCAGCCCGAATTCCAGAACAAGCGTATTTTTAGGAAACCGAGCGAGGAAATCTCCGGGGTCAGATTGAACCCTTCCAGTTGGTATTCTTACCTTAATAATAATAATGGGTGCTTTGTATGTTTGTGCTTCGGCAGAGACCAACTGCTGAACGGCGATTAGCCGTCTAATATATCGCGTGCGTGCAAAGATCCACAGCGACATCATCGTAATAATAATGGAGTGGTTTTGGGTGGTTGATTATATTACATCCCTAGTGCCCAGGATTGGACTCCAGACCCAGCCATTATTATTAAGGGGCGCGCGAGGAGCCACTGGACCAAGCGATGGTTGTTATCTGCTTGCCCCTTGATGGCAACGAGGAGTTATGGAGGTGCTAACTGCTTTGGCAGCGTTGCCAGGATCGGATCGCCATTATTATTATATTCCCAAAGGCCACGACTGAAGGCGCCGTACGGAGTAGACCTTCGGGTGTAATTCCGGCGGGGGCTGGCTGGCTGTCTTGAGTTGTTCTTTACTCGCAATTATTCGTCAATTACTGCGTACAGACAGATTGCATCATGTTGAGGAAAGCTCCCTAGCTTATTAGTCATCCTCGGCCAATCTGCACTTTTTTCGTCGGCAAACGGAAACGGACCGCAACTTTCTTTTTAAAAAACAGCCACAATTCGCTGAATGCCGCTACTAGCAACCACCCCGCTGGTAGGTACTCCGCACATGTGCGCTTACGGCGGGGTACGTACTTGTTCGGACTACATGACTCGAGACCTTTAGAGTCGTGGCCTGACGCTCGGCCCGCCTGAGGAAGCGCTATTTGATATCAAACTCAAACAGGAACCACTCTCGAGAGCCCTTATATACTGTGTGAAGGCAGCTGAGCCAACCGCGGAAGGATGAGATATCATAAGAAATGAAATGGCTGTATGCTAGAGATTCATTACGGGGCGAAGGCACAAAAGCACCTCCATGTGTAGCGGATCATTGGGTTCCAGAGACGGCCTTGGAAGCATAACTGGCTCAACGGACCTCACGCTACAATATCCTTGCAAATACTCCGCTTCTGTCAGCCTGGGGGAAACCTGGGTAAAGATGCCAGCAGAAATTTGTAGCCTTGCTGATCGAGCTGTACTCTTCTGCATCCGCCTCTGATTCTTCTCGCAACCCAACCACAGGAGAAGATTTTGGGGGGGATTTCTGCATTGCAGTTCCAAGTATAGTGCATGTTACCAGTGTCTGCATCCCAATTGTTTTTATTTAGTGGCTCCTGCAGATCGACACTTCTCTACATCGATTGCCCAGGATGGAGCCTTTTTTTGTCCAGCCCAATTCGATACCGTACTGGGGCGGGCTTTGTAGAGCACTACGTCAGTCTCGCTCGAGAACCCCTCCCAATTTCCGCGCACTAGGGATGTGTTTGGTTCGGTTCATCTTCGAGAGGAATGTTTCGAGGTTCACTGGTTTGGGAACAGCTTGGTGTTCCTGCTTCTCAGCCTAGTCTCTCGTTTGCTTAAGAAGTTATCTGTCGCCAAAATCCTAGAAAACATACCAAGAATTCCTTGTTATTTGCCACCTCAAGCAACGCATCAGACCCCAAAAAACAGCATCCGTACGTTTGGAGTAATTCTCAAAGAAGCTTCCCGGCAATTCTCTTAGAGTACGTATCATCATGAATTTGAGCCCACTACATTAACCGTGCCATGCTTACTCACTCTCTGTAGTGAGTGCGCCACAGTGTACAGAAAACCACATCATAAAGAAAATATTTTGAATATAGTAATCTTCAAAAATTAATTAATAATCATCATCACATCTATCTATAACATAAAGATTATCTATATACTCATTAGAAGGTGTAGAATCCACTGTAAGTTAAGATTCTATAGAATTATCTTATTATGGTTGAGTGGCTGTAGATTTTATAGATTTGATTTCAATTGATTGAAGAGTCTTATTGAATGTCTTTTTCATCTCATCTACTCTATGAGTTGTGATCTTGTAATTGATATTCTTAATAGTGAGGACTTTATCTACTTATACCTGTCTGTGAGAGAATTTAATGACCTGACATCTATTTGCTTAATAATGATCTGTAAGTTCACTCTCACAGTGCATGTTCAATTCTGTCTGAATTATGCTACTCTTGAAGATTTTGTTCAATCATCTTGTTAAATCAGATGTAAGAGTATTCTTCACATCTTTTAAGGTCTTGACTGCTGCATTGATTTAATGATGTAGTTTTGCAACTGTCTTTGAGAAGATTAATTATAAGAAGATAGTTAATGATTAATCTGCAGATAATGAGGTAAAGTGATCATATATAGACTGATCACTGAGACCATGAATTTCACATTTGATCTCATTTAATCTGGTCTCATACATTTCTTGACGTGAATCCCGCTGGGACTGGCTATCAAAAAAGCATGCAAAGTGACTATATATCAGATTTTAAAATGAGACTATGACTTGAAAAAAATGAGAAAGTGATCTCATTTGATCTCATTTAGTTTCATTCTTGACATAAAGTTACTATTTTTAGACATTTTAAGGTTTTTTTTAGACTATTTTTAATTTTTTAAAAAGTAACACTTTTTGATAATGCTCAAATGAGATTTAAAGTCATTTAAAGCAATAAAAATAATTTAAATTGAGAAGTGGAAATCATGATCTCATTTGGAAAATGTGATAAGAGTAGACAGTAAGTCTCACTGAGACAGTATAAAACTACTATTTAATGTTAAAACTGTGTAATGAGATCAGTTGAATTGATAATGAAACTATTAAAAAATCTGATCCCGGTCTCAGACACGGTCACACAGTCAGTCTAATCATATACATCATCATCATTATTATATATGTTGAGATTCAAGACATTATTAATGATAAGAGATCTCAATCAATTGAGAATTATATTGCAATTAACTGAATACATTTCACAGTCAGTAAAGTCAGCTCTCACAGTATCAGGTTTAAATACTTACAGTTAGATACTCTTCAGATTAGTAAGAAATTGTCTATCATTATACTACTCATATCTGTAGCAGGCAGCCTCATTAACTGCCTTTGTATAATAATACTTATACTGCTGAAAAGATACATTATCAAGAGATTGTAGAATATAACTTGTATAAGATGAGAATCTGAACAGAATAATCTTATAAAGATTACAGTATTAAATAAATTCTTCTATGAGATGAGAATCATGATTATTTATTAATAGCAGTTGATAACTGCTCATTTAACACTTTTTTATCATCTTATTGAACTGCTTAATTCATTCAAATTCAATTTTATTATTTGTAAAGCCAGACTCAGATGCAGTGATAATGTAGTTATTAGATAAGTTAAAGTGTGTATATCAATTCTCTAGATAAATCTTTAATTTCATTATAATTAATGAATTCAATACTGTGTTATCTGTATTAATATACTTCATCACTGTTATTAATCTATGAGAGTATAATAACTGTATGATGAAATTTATATCTTTAAAGACAGTTATAACTCACTGTCTATATTCTTCTTCTTCTTGAAATTCAATCTCATCAAAGTTATAGATATCACAGTGAAAAAATTGATATTAATTAAAGACAGCTTCATATCAATTAAATTAGTTAATAATGAAGCTTATATTCTTATAAGATACTTATTTTAAATTCATGAGTTTTTACTTAACTTATTTATAATCTGACAGATGTTTGATGAATTGATATATTCATATCTTACTTACTGTGAGAGATGCAGTCTCTGAATCTGTATAATACTATCTTAATATACAGTTCACAGCAGCTTCAATATACTTAATGATAAATGAGTAAAAATTAATATTTAATTGATGAATTCATATCTTAATTGTCTCTTTCTGACTGTCATTCAATGCTTAATTCAGTGAAATTCTCATAATTCTTGATTTCTTCTCATTGATTCTCTCATACAAGGTGATATATCATATATGAGACTTTGAATTCTCATGACAGAGATGTGATTTTTAATTTTGAATTGCTTTTATACATGTCAACAGCTCTTTGCAACTGCTTCTCAGTGTAATTAGAAGATTTAGACATGATTATAATTAATGATGATTATTTGAAGATGAAGAATGAAGATATTGAAAATATTTTCTTTACAGTGTGGTTTTCTGTACGCTGTGGCGCACTCACTACAGAGAGTGAGTAAGCATGGCACGGTTAGCATGCTGTGTACGCCAGTCAGATACTGCCACCGCTTAAGTAGCGGAAAGATTGGAATGGAAACAGTGGATGGCCTGACTGCTGCTTTTTGAGTTCTCCAGGAAAGCGGGTATACACAGCATCTCTCTCCGCACGGTTAAACAAGGCTGTTCAGCTTCCTGAGGAGGAACTGAGGGGCATGTAATGAGCAGAGCTCGCTTCGCTTAAGGTGCAACGGTTTCCGTTAAATCCAACCTCTTAAATTCAGAGTTTCAACCTGCCACGAGAAGCCAAGGGGCCAATTGATACCCACTCCGCTGCTGCATATTTCCATCCCCAGTCGGTATCGCAAAGCCACTCACTCTGGTCACACTACAGAATAATAGTTACAAATTGATTTACGCATGGCTTTAGGGTTTCCATACTGAACCTGCGTTGTCTCTCTCCACCTGTTAAGCGGATCCACAATGCGGGATATTACCATGGTAAAGGGTCGGGTGCTAACCCCTAGCTTGGGACGGGCGCATGCTTGGAGCGTGGGCCGTTGTTTCGTGGAATCGCGGGCGCTGTCCGCGTTCGCTAGCCCGAGGCTCTTAACACTCTAGCTTACCGAAACCACGCCGCCTGCTGGCCCTTGTTCCACGTCATGCCAATAGCTCTAGGTTTTGAACTAAGCTGCGTCTGTTGAATGTGGGCGGTCAAGAGCAATGATTCCGCCAAAACTGCTCAGGGAGTCCAGTGGCACTTTGCGTGAGAACAAAAAATTCAATCTTTCATTTTTATCTTTCGTAAATAAATCGTGCCTAATAATGTCATTCCCCAAATGAAGAGCTAAGCTTACCAAAGCCGACACAGGAACAAAAGACCTAAAATATCCTCGTTAAGCTCGCTGGACAAGCTATTGGAAGGTGCTCATTACGCTCCCACAGCGGTTGCCTGTTTCTAACGAAATTTTTTTCAATGATTTACGTTCGCAGTCCGAAATTGGCTGGTAGCGATGCCCCCCGTCTCAGTCCGTAAAGCCATGCTGTTCTCTGCTTATTTGCTCAAAACAATACAGCAATCGGCAATTAGGTTAACTAGACCGGAGTGGAAATGCATGAGCAGCCCCATATCCTACAAATGATATACGGAGCTCAATCGCTGTTTGGAGACGCTATACCCGATTACTTATTATTCGGGCCTTAACAAACCCGAAAGAAAAACAAAAAAGACGGCAATTAAGCAGTTGCTGAATCGGACTATTCATTTGCCCAAGGTGACAATGGATACAACTATAGCCTCATACGGACACAGCGGACTTTTCTTGGGTTACAGCTTGTAGCTTCAACCACTCCCTCCATTTACGGGTGATTGGCAAGGTATGATGCAGGCTTGAGTTACATGATAACCAGACGTTTGTAAGTACTGTACCTCGTTTCTGGCAAGCCCAGAGTGCTTGTCAAACTGAGATCAGCTTTAGGTGAAGCTACGCCAGTCTAGTATTGATGCAATCTGTCACTACCCACCTATCCGCCAAATGTGTGGACCAAAGCTGACGTTTAAGCAAAGGAAATGGTCTAGTCATTTACATTTCTCTCTGCAAGGCTAAGTAACACCTGACAGGACCTCAAGCTCCTTCTCGAGACCAACCTCCATGCTTATGGCTTTATTGGCTCATTTGGTGTGAGGGAATGACAATGCTCTTCCTGGACTGCCTCGGAGACGAGGTGCATACATGATGAAGTACGTGTCGACACCTGAAGCAAAGTGAATGCACACAATTTTGCTCGGGGATTGTTTACCGCTTCGAGCTCATCGTGCATAAAAAAGCGGGATTTTCAGACCGCCCGGTTTACACGCGCTCCCGTCCCCCACACCTTCAGCGGACAATATTTGGGACATCTCGCCCTTTTCTCCACATCCTTCTTATTCTTCTTCTTCTTTTCCCTTGGGGTGAGGGGCTGATCTGCCCATACACCCGCTGGGCTTAGTCACCAGTAGAATGAGGTGTCCAGCGAGAAACGACAGTGAGACGACAGCGAGGTAGTAGGCTAGCGGAATTGTAGTTAAAAGAAGGTACAGTACGTACAACATTTAAGATAGAGAACTAGTTGATGTGTAACTTTCGACGACCTATCCCATGCTCGTCAAGTAATAATCGCCGGCTATTAACTAGGCCTCCGGGAATACGCTGTAAAAATGGCTGGTTGAAGACCCACTCGTATTATTGAGAAATACGTTCGGCAGCGGCGCCTAACAACGCCATGAACGCACACTTGGTTAAAGTTCATGTCGTAAACTCTCACAGTCGTCTTTTCACTAGCCGTTCTGGCCTTGTAGCCTTCGACCTGTGTTGTTGCTAACCCCGAATCTATTACACCCAAACTAAAAGCCAGGGCTAGGAAAAAAAAAAGAAATCCAATTATAAAGAACAGAGGGTATATTTGAGTAACACTTAGACAGGCATCTGGATGAAGAAATCGAGAAACTTGTTCACAAAGTATATCAAATGGGGTTGGAAGCTAGCGCATTGTACGGTACATACATGTACCTAGAAGGAAATGAGAATTTCAAGAACAAGTAGTCTCGCCAAAGAGATGTTGTCTGGAATGGCTAGCAAGTTTGGCCGACCATGACTCTCGAATACCCCACTCACTGGGACTTCTTTGTGCCAGAGGGTGATTTAGCATACCCAAAGGCACCAAGGAGGTATGCGATGCGATTCACAAAGAGAATTCCGGTAGCTCCAATATTTCCCCACGTCAGATCATTCCACTCCATCACGTTGATTAGGTCGTGGAATCCGATACACCAATAGGTGGCATAGAGGTGTCCCACGTCTGCGATTGCCAATGCAATGATGTAGTTTCTGACCACTTTTGGCTCCGACGTTGAGTACAAAACAGCGACACCCGCCATCATCAGCAGCAGATACAAATTGCCAAGCTGGTAAGAGATAGCCTGGGTGCTTAATGGCAATTCTGCGGGCGTAAAGGCGTTGGGGGTCTGGCCAGCGACGAATTTGTTGGTGTTACCAATTGCGACACAGAAGCCAGCAATCCTATGAGAAGCCAGTGTTAGTTCATTTCCCAACATTCAGTGGTATATAAAAATAAAAATTTAGATACAGCGAAATTGGCTCCAAAACCGCGAAGAGAATGTGAGGCCATAGTGGGAGGATTGTGGTCATTCTGAATGTTCACCGTAGCTTGGACGGAGATCCACGGTAATTTCGAGATCTAGAGGAACTCTCAACTTATAAGGGTGTTTTTATCCACAAGCCGGTCCGTCTGGTCAATGAGACGATATCGAATCTTAATCGTTGTCAAAATTAACTTGACTGTTTGCAAAGCCGGCAGTTTCAAGGAATATGGTGACTAAGCGACTGTGAGAGAACACGTGATCGGGTGCTTATCCAGGTTTCCAAAATTCCCATGTGGAGAGTTTACTTCCTTTATGACCAGCGAGGTTCCTTAGTATATGATTAACGTCGGCAGCTGTGAACAAATGGCTACACAGTCAATGGCTTTGGGTCTTGCTGGTCGAGACGATGGACCCGCTTATGGGAATGTATACGATCCCCACGGCCGATGACCCCTTTAATCAACTTCGAGACTTGCCACAGCCCAACAATCTACGCATCCCACCTCTGCGGGATCCTATCCCCTCTCGCTCTCTCAAAGCTCCTTCACCGCTCGAGCCGAATGCAGGAGGGACGAGAGAAACTACGAACATCTCAAAATCCTCACTTTTTAGCGGAAACCCACCAGCTAAACTTCCTACTCTGGAGGACTTCCTGCATGCGGCCCGGGCATCTAATTCAGGCTCTGATACAATCTACGGGAAGGTATCAAGCTCTGATCCTCCTCCAAGGACGATTCTGCCGACGTTCATTAATCTCCGCGCGATCGAGAAGCTACCGTACGCATCCTTCGACGAGGATGTCCCACGAAAGCCTCGCCGACCGGAGCTAAGTGGTGATGTTTTTGGAGAACATCTTCAGCTTCCTATTCCCAAAAATCAGAAGGAAACACCTAAGCGTCCTCCTTTTGGGCCTTTAACGATATTAAATGGCCTAAATGAACCTCCGCCAAACGCCGCCTTATTCCCTCCCATAGAACCTAATGCTGCTCCCACAATTCTTACGCGACCAACGCGAGATACCCCAGCCCCGCAAGATAACGTAATTGGAAGTGCGACTAACGAACGAAGAGGCGGACGGATTAATAATATCATTGAACTCGGTATTGAAGATAGTATTGGAGAAATCGAAGAAACCTTCGCAGAGCAAGGAGGCCCTCTTACTCTTCCAGAGCATCATTCTTCGAAAGAAACTGTAGAGGAAAGTGACAAGGAGCCTGTATCGTCCAAACCCCAGACCCGGTCAAGGAAGAAGCTACGAAAATGGACAGAATCAGAGACGAGAGATCTATTACGAGGGGTAGTGAAGTGTGGAGTTGGGAATTGGACAGCAATCCTCGCCCAGCCTGAACTTAAATTTAACCAACGAACCGCTGCAAATCTGAAGGATAGGTTCCGCGTCTGCTGCCCATGGGCTTATGGTTCGGAACAGCACACTCTGGAAGCAGTTACAAATAGCCTCACGGATTCGTCAAATGGGCCGGAAGCTAGCTTATTGGGCAAAATCCTACTTCCTGATCCGCGGGCTAGCAGGAATAAGCAGGAACCAGATGCAAGTTCAACGGCAATCATCCTGAAGCCTGCCAATCAGACTACCAATATCGTTCATTCGAGCCTGGAGTCCCCGCCGGCCATGCCGTCTGTAGATGGAATTTTGAATTCGACTTCCCCTAAGTCTCCCGAACGCAAAAAGGCCCGGTCTTCAACCCCTAGAACCAACCTATCCTTGTCCAGCAAATCTAGATCAACCCTCATGTCCCTAGGCCTTCGAGAGCCTTGCCTGACCATTAAGTCTAATAGGCGTTCTCGCCGTCCATTCACACCAACAGAAGATGACGCTCTCCTCAAAGGCCATGCGGTTCATGGATTCCAATGGACATTAATTCGGCAGGATAAACGGCTGAACTTAATGCATAGGAAAGCAACAGATCTCAGAGACCGTTTCCGGACTAAATTTCCCGACGTCTACCGGGAAGGGGGCTCCGTAACCGCTAGTAAGGATTCTGTTAGCAACAACAACGGCTCTCTTGCTGAACCTCGTTCGACTCATGATAGAGATACACCAACGATATCCATGCTGCTCTCCGGAAACCAGTCGAAAACAACACCTACTCGGGCCCAATCTGACGTAGCTGACACTGGATCTGGCAAGCGACTTACCTCGCCATCCCCGTCGAACGATGTTGGTCCCGCGAACGCCACAGATCCAATCATGCTTCCACCTCCCCAGCCCGCGCTACCAGACTTGCCCAGCATTGCTAATACTTCATTATTCACATTCCAAATGGATGATGGAGGATCAGGTTGCGTGGACGGTAGTAGTTGGGGAGATAATACCCTACCTCCACTCGTCTGGGATGAGCTAACATAGTGGGTATATGCATTTATGATTGTATCTGACATTGTCTCTCGATGTGCTATATTCCAACCTTCTCTACTTGATCTTCATCCTGTGGCTATTCACTACCATTTTATATTAATATTAGTCATATTTTTTACGGATTTCCTACAGGTTAATGATTCAACCGGTAGTGTAATATAAGTGATTATTCTAAGGTGTCATAGGCGACTTATTCATATATCTGTAAGTTTCGGCCCCATCTTATCACACAGTCAACACAACCACTCAACATTTCACCATCCGATTGGCATTAGTTCACCTTAGTAGCCATGTTTATTTGATGTACGAGTACTGGAAATGAGAGCCCTTTACAAATCGCCAAAAGAAAGCTCAGACAGAGCTCCTAACAGCCGAACAAACGTCGCGTAATCTGTATCATACCGTTTAGAGAAATTGACAAGCGACCTTCTAGGCAAATGAGATATGCATATCGTATTTTTGAACAGGCTATAGAATACCGGGGTTGATGGTACATGGGACTCACTCTAGTACGTAACCCTGCACATGAGAGGGGGAAAATGTAAAAATCAAGAGTCTCCAATTTCGCTCCATTGTAGAGATAAAGATAAGATGGCTTATTGAAGGAAGGCTTGGTAACTTAGCTTGAAAGGATATATATATGAGAATGTGAAGGAGAATCGGGGGCAAGAAAGAAAATATACAAAGAACAGGGTGGAATACGCGCTTGGGTGAGTTGGTTAAAATAAAGCAAATGGTGTGCACGGAACGGCAAGAAGGAGTGAGAACAGGGCGAGAATGGGAGGTAGGAAAAAGATTATTGAGAACCTTCGATGTGTGTAATGGAGGGTGTAGGCGGAGATAGGAGATCAAAATCCAAAGAAACAGTACGGACATGTCAATTCATCCTGTCGTTAGTTTGATGGCAGTATCGGAATGGTCCCAGAAACACGAGGTTGCCAGCATTTTGTGAACAGATAACCTTCCATCCAGGCAAATATGAATGTTGATCAAATCGATCAAGGCATCACGTCCGTCACTTAAATACCTGATCGTCTGTTCTCCGCTTAGTGCTCTTAAAACATTCTGTCCAGATTGTTTTCAGTCGGGTATTATCGAAATGAAAAAGTAGGAGAGAGGGGGAAAAAGGAAGACACTCTGCAATTTTTTGACCGTCATGCCTCGTATAATTCTTGCGTAGCTCGGAAGAATATAATGTAGCGTTTTTTTTTTTAAAAAAAAAAAAAGAAAAAAAAAATCTGTCAAAGAGGTATATCCAATTTTGTTCCTACCATGCATTCCGGTCCCAATTGGGATCTAGTACGGGCCAAGTTAGCTGGATACGGGGAAATAGCTTTACACAAATGAAACGTTAATAAGAAAACAGTTTCTATATTTACCTTGCACAAAGCTCGCAAGCACTTTACTCCCCGTTTGCAGTAGGGGGTGCCCTACAACTATTTGCAAAAACCGCTGTAAACCTTCCCGTCTATGCTCAATTACGTCATCGCTGAACCGGTTGGTGAATACTTTCCCCGGAAGCGGTGGAATTGTCACACGCGCGCTCTCACGCTCCAATATATCTCTAAAGTATTCGAAGTCTGAATAGCGGCGGCGCACGACCGAGTGTTTAAGCTTGAAAGCGGGGATGTTGGTACGGCAGACGATTTCGTAGGAGGTATACATGTTGCGCGATGTGCCGTGAGTTTGAGGATTTCTTACCTGTTACAAATAGAAGACACCGGAGATCAGTTTGGGATTCAAGATAATCAGTGCTTAGGTAGTCAAAGGCGACGGGCAACCCCGCAAGCCATAGCCCTCGGGCAAACCGTAGGCAGGCCTGTATATGGAGGGGTAACAAAACAATTGCAACAGAATGTGTAGGTAGGAGTGGGTGCCTTGGAGTTAGATATATACCTCAATTTCGAGGAAGTTTTCAGGAGGGCCATATATCTCCTCGAAGGTCTGCTGGCGTGCATCTGGTATGGCCTGCATCTTCGTATGGCTTCTCTACACAACACCGAAACAGAGGTCTCCCTCAAGAGTGATACCAGAGCGGATTTGGAGGGGTAGCTTTGAAACAATGAGTTGTGAGGTCGTTGGTCGGATGGCTATGAAAATTGATTGTCATTCGTTAAAAGGATTAATGTAGGCTATGGTTGGGATATCAGGTCTAACCTTGGAAAGGTCGCATGGGCAGTAGATACATTTATGGACGCGGCGCGAGCATGCAAGAAGCTTGCTGATTCAGCAGTGTGGCCCGTGCGCCGAGAGGGGCCCGGGTTTATATTCCTCCAGATCCGATATTCCTTGGCACAATTGAGCTGTTTGCAAGCTCGGTCTCGGCAGGTCTATACCGGCGCGATAATGCTCTTAGAACTACAATGATAGTAAGACCACAGCAGGGAAAAGTATATGGAACAAGTACGGGGCAATCTGGGTAGGAGAATTTTACTATACGGCTGACATGACTGGATTTTAAGGGAATTAGGTTTGTATGTACAACTCGGATTTAACCTTATTTCCGCCGGGTGACCTTGGTGCACACTATACAAGCTTACTTACCATCGTTAACCAACTGTCCATGAAGCTGACTAAACCCCCATCCCCAGGTTCAGGTTAAGAGCTCCTCTCACCCGTTTATTGACGAAGCAGGCCTGCATTACATCAGCTAAGCGCTTCCGTCATGACCTCGTCGAATTCATCTCCCGGCAATCAACATGACACAAGACATATCTGGGAGGATGCTCCCGAATGGCTGATTGATGAAATCGACGGTGACGATGGTGACGATGGCGACGATAGGGATTTTGTGCCGGCAGATGACTTTGATGTTGAAGCAGAAGATGATGACGAGTGGGAAGATGAAGAAGAATCTGAGAATATGGGTAAGCCTTCCTGAGATGTCCTATAGCCAGCAGATCAAGTTTCTCCGGCTTTCGTCCGTGATGGATGTATTATTTATTATTTAGTTGATGATCTGACTGGGAAATAGATGACCAACTAGAGGAATCCGACGGGCATGGAGCGGATGACGAAGATCATTACACGGCCTCATGTAACGAGCTCCTTTGTCGCCCGAAGCAAAAGCCGCCGTTTGTTGATAATGATTATAGTGTCCGCCACCGAATTTCTTCGCCTTTTTGGGTCGGGTTTGCGTCAAGTGCTACCTACACACAGAATATCAGGGTTGGGATTTTACTTGGACGATAACGGCAACGATGTGTATGGAGGGCCTATATATCGCATGCACGGATCCCGCTCCGGCGAACACCTACTACCCAAAATACCAAGCGATGCCGGACGAAAGCTAATGTATTCGGGCGATTTTGGAAGCCATCTAAACTATGTGGATAAGATAAAACGAAGGAAAGAAAGGCTGGCCACGAGGTTAATGTGGAGGGAATTGGCCAATGGCCCACGACTTCGTCCACGTGCTATATCGCAGGTGCGCATTACCAGTAGTTCTATTTTGGATCTAGCTTCGCCCTTTTAGATCTAACTAGATGGACAGGATCTCATCCCCAATTCGAAAGCCGATAAAATCATTCATTATAATTCGAGATGTTACTCTGGATCCTTCTCCGACGACGGAAATTTCTTTTTTTCCTGCGCTCAGGATTTCAAGGTGCGAATGTACGATACGTCAAATCCACTCGAGTGGCGTTGGTATAAAACAGTCGAGTACCCATTCGGGCAATGGACCCTCACAGACGCGAGCTTGAGTCCAGACAACAGGTACTTGGCATACAGCTCGATCCGAAATATTGTGTGCCTAGCGGGAACAGACCCATCTTCAGACTCAGAACCAACTCTACTGAATTTTGCAAGCCGCTACGGCTCGCCCCTTAGTGGATCAGACTTTGGAGTATATACCTCCTAACGTTACATATATAATTAGATGGATAAACTAACCCTCTTTATCTCGTAGATATGGAGCATTCGATTTAGTGGTGATGGGCGCGAGTTGATTGCAGGCACTTCCAGTCAAAGTGTGATTGTCTATGATATCGAAAGCCGTACACCAATACTAACGCTAGAAAACCACGACGACGATGTGAACGCCGTTTGTTTTGGGGACAAGTCTTCGCCCCATATTCTCTATTCAGGGTCTGATGACACGACAATAAAGGTCTGGGACCGGAGGTCCATGGGAGATGGTCGTGCTGCAGGATGTTTCTTAGGCCATAGTGAAGGAATCAGTGAGTAGAAAAGAATATCTTTCCCGGACTAACCAAAGTGGCGTGACTATCCCGACTTACGTGTATGATAGCATATGTCGATAGTAAGGGAGACGGAAGATATGTATTAAGCAACGGAAAGGACCAAAGCATGAAGCTCTGGGACCTACGCAAGATGATGACGAGTGCAAAGCTAGATACAATCGACTTGAATAGCTATTCCACAGGGTTTGATTACAGATATATGTCTATCTCAGATGCAGATTACAGGCCCCATCCGCACGACTGTTCTGTTGTCACGTTCCGAGGACACCGCGTATTAAAGACCCTCATACGATGTCATTTCTCTCCTGATACAAGCACCAACTCCAAATATGTGTATTCAGGAAGTTCAGACGGCCGTGTTTTTATTTATAATCTCGACGCTACAGTGGCTGGCATTATCGATGTTGGAGAGGCCTCATTTAATTCTCGGAAACATGAACAAGATATGTTCCGCTCTTCCCGCCGAATGGGGCGGGCCGAGAACGAATGGGCAACGTGCGTGAGAGACGCCAGTTGGCATCCAAATGCCCCCATTATAGCTGGTAAATCCACTGTCCCCAGTGCATATTTAGGTTCCCCGGCTAACCACGTACGTCTTTAATTAACTCAGCAACTTCATGGAACGGGTGGGGCATGTCCACGGGCACCTGCAGCGTGCATGCCTGGAGCGATGGTGCAGAGCTCGACGAAGCCGAAGCTCCCATCGGCCAAAGCTACAACAGCAAGTTGGAACCCTTACAGCCCAGCAACCGCTCTGCGGAAGAGAGCCGATCATTCACAGGTCATATAATAAGAAATGGAAGAGTCGCATCATTCATCACGCTAGAGGACGACGATCCCCTTGACACGAACTCGTGATAGCCATGGCCTATTAGATGACAAGCTCTTGTGTTCATATGGAAGTCCGCAGAGTTACTGTTTTCTTTCCTTTTCCTTTTTTCCTTTTTTTTTTTTTTTTTTCCATATTACGCAGTTTTATGTCGTGATGAACATGTGCTTACGCCTACTCTCGTGTGTATTTATTCTTTACATACTCCTATCAGCCCCTCTGTTTTGCGCGGCGGAGATGTTTCTGTCGACACGATACCTCTGAGTATTTCGCGATTCTGCACCCCTTATCTCCTAAAATATGGGCGACATTTCCAAGATATCTCCTCAGTTTTGTTTAGTTGGCGCGGCACTTGCACTTGGCAACCATGTAGTGGCTAGCATCGTTTTCCTGATCGCCCAACTCCATCGCTACCCTACCTTGTTTTCTAGATGAAGGATGAGCGAGCAGTACATTGTCACAGATTCTATGTATACCAAAACCGTGTCATTAAAAATGCGAAGAAATGCAGCTCCCAATGCATTAATATTTATCTAGTCGAGAGATATATATATCAGCTTAATTAACGCCCGATCATCAGTAGAAAAGGGACAGATGAAATTATTTCCAATGAATGTAAAAAAGGGCAAAACACCGACCAATACAGGAAAAGGAGCTCAACATAAATGACGGCTGGATATTGTACATAAGCATAACATAAAGGAAATAAACAAGAATAATAGAAAGATGGCTAAGAAAAATTAACAGAGGGAACATAAAGTGCGATCTGCTGAACTCAGTTCCCACCAGCTTCCCTCTCCTTTTGTTTTGCAAAAAAATAAAATATGAAAATAAAAATTATCGTCTTTCGCTCAAAAAGGGATTCCTGCCCAATTAACAGCACACCCTATGATCATCGGCTTTTCGAGGAGATACTGCCTGGGAAGTTCGAAGGCACGGCCCTGCTGAACGGATAGGACCAACGAGTGCAGCAACAGAGTTTGTTTGATATTCGCGCGCAATGCTTTTATATTTTTCGTCTCTTTTTATCCCCCCCTCTCCTCAATTTCAACGCCGGGAGTATTATTAGACTCCCCCAACCGGTTATATTGTTTGATTGCTCACATCATGCGCCTCCAACGAGAATATTGTTGACGGGGATATGTACTGTGCAATATGGTTAGCGGCATATTCAAAAAAATAGAAGCAGACTTGGAAAGGAGGGAAACTACTCACTCAGTTTGATGAAGTAACCGATAACTCCCATGATCAGAAACCCGAAGCCAACTGCCTGGCTAATCTTGAGGAACTCGCGCTTGTCGGCTGATTGATGGCGCGTGTCAGTAGATGGAAGATGACAGGAGGGACTAGATCTTGTAACAATCAGCGTGAAAGGGGATGGGACTGGAGCGGTGGTACATACGTTTTGTACATCGGTTCATAAAGAGCATGCCATCTTTGACGAAATCCTTAGGGATATCCGCAAGTTCTTGGAAGGTGTCCGACATTGTGGGAAGAGAGCGTGCAGGCGGAATGCAAAAGAGATAGGAGGTGGTAAGGAGACAGATATATCCCTTTTTCTTTATTTGGTGGCGGTAGGAGTCAGAAGGAGGGAAGAGAGGAGATGTATTGGAGGTTGTTGAGGAGTAGCGAGATCACCGAACCTGTACGTACGGAGTATGTAGTAGGTGTCCTAACGGTAACTGCCTGGATCGGGTTCTAGCGCCGGCGATTAGTTATTCCAATTACGTTTCCACGTGATTCTGAACTTACTCATCACCGCCCAAGCTCCAAACTTGCTTCAACCGTTTCAAATCTCCCAAACCCACACGTCTTCCCCCTTCTCCAGCACTTTACCATCGTCATATCGTTCTATCTCTCTCTATTATCCCCTTTTTCTCTATATTCAGCTTGGCAGACTAACCTTTTCATTACCAGGGTTTTGTGTCGTTGGCGACGCGGCTGTGAGTTTGGCTTGATTGTGAATATTGGGCTTCAAATCGTCTCTTCACCTTGACCATTACCACTTTGACTGGCCCGCCATAGCTGACTTTACTATCCCCTTTTTCCCTGTTTCTTGTACTTCTTCAAAAGAAGAGAAATCGAGTGGTGGTGTCAACTGTTGTCTAGCTAGATCAGCTTGGCGAAGGAACTCCGAGAAATTGTCCTGTACAAGGCATCTTTGTCTTCAAAACATACTCCCAAAAGACTTCCATATCTCCTGCACTTGCCATCGAAGGCAGTCAGGTAGCTTATACTCATTCGTGAGGAACCAAGTCTAATCCCGCTTTTGCGAGTAACAATTGTGTTCTCTTTTCGGCAGCCTTGTACGGTCGGGATTTGTACGTATCTTCTTGCCTTTTTATCTCTCTCTTTGTCTTCTCGTGTTGTATATCCTGTTCATGCTATTTTTTCATATTTCTTTCTCGTTCTCCTTCCCGCCGTGTCCATCTCTAGACACGAAAGCGGCTTGCCGCGACTCATCTCGTTACCGGGATATCGCACTATACCTCCCACCATCTACATCTGGCCAACTTCATTCCCCATCCATGTCTTCCCTGTTGCTAATATGAGTTGTCCGACTGGCAGACATGTACTCTCCTTGAAGCTCATCGAGCCAGAAGCCTGTGCATAACGAAAATCAAGATCAATCATTTACGTCAGAATTCAGATATCCCGTACAGGAAATTCGCGAGATGGCTAATACTGAGGATGATAACTTTGACATTGACATTTACGGGGACGGTGGGGGTTACAATGGGAATGAACAAGAAGGCGACTTCAAGGGCGAAGAAACAGATATCATTCTCGATGCTTCGGAACAACACCAGAATGGTGAGGTAAATAACGAAGGAACGGGTGAGAAGTACAGTAATGGTAATGGCCAGGCCGAGAATGGCAGTCACAAGATATTTAAGACTGGAGAATCTAGTACCGCAACACCCCAGCCTGCGAAACCGCCTCAAGCCCAGTCTCAACCTCCAGCGCCACCACAGCAAGGGGTGAAGCGAAAAGAGAGTCATGATGATCGAACTGCGGATCCCGATGCTACTACTGCACTATTTGTTTCTGATCTATACTGGTGGACTACAGACGATGATATTAGAGGCTGGGTGAATCAAGCGGGTGTTGAAAACGAGCTTAAAGATGTCACGTTTAGCGAGCATAAGGTGAACGGTAAAAGTAAAGGGTACGCCGAAATTACCGTCAAATCTCGGATCTCAAATGACTTGACAACTAATTATCTGCTATGCTATCTAGACAAGCGTTTGTTGAATTCAAATCGCCCCAGGCTGCAACGGCCGCCAAACATAAAATTGAATCTTTCAACACGCAACAAAGCTCAAGAAAACACACCGTCACGTATACACATCCTCACACCAATCCATTCCGTACGTTACCAAAGGATAACCCTATGCGCGGTAAGGATGATCGACAAGCGCGTTCCGGATCGACTGGCAGCTTCGGTTCCCCTTCAACCCAAAGCTCCAGTTTCGGCATGAGCAGTGGCGGTGCTTATCGCGGGGGTCGCGGTGGAGGCTACAATCGCGGCGGCATGACTGGAGGGTTTAACGCTAATCGTAGCTTCTCCCAGCCGATGGGAGCTGGGAACTTCCAAGGTGGTGCCATGGGCGGCGGGTTCCAAACCGCCCCAGTTGGCGGCATGCAACCTTACGGCGGCTTTAATAACCGTGGCGGCATGATGGGCAATATGCGAGGTGGTCCCGGCGGTATGCGGGGAGGTCGGGGAGGTATGGGATCTGCGCCGAATCCTATGATGCCGGTTGGTGGGGTTGCTAATGTTGGTGGAATGGGTGCGATGGGCATGGGCGGCATGCCGATGGGAGGCATGCCCAACCAGATGGGCGGGATGATGGGTGGTATGGCAGGTAACATGGGAATGCAAGGTATGGCAACCCCTTTTCGAGAGCTAATTGTTTTGATACCAGGCCCAAAAGAAAAGATACTAACCGTCACGCATTAACCTAGTTCAAGGCGGCTTCCAAAACCAAAATCCTCATTTCAATCCTGCATTCTTTGGCCAGCCTCATGGCGGCAACGACGGCGCTTGGAACCCACATGGCGTGAAACGAACCCGCCAGGAATAAAACCCAGAATAACCTCATCTTATTGTTTCACTCTGGCTTCTCTTATCAGATGCTTTCTTATTGCCTTCGACTCGGATATTCGGTTTCCTTCAATCCTGCTTTTCTTTTCCTCACCTCTGAACCAGCCGAAATTGTCCTCGCTTCAAGTCAGCTTTTCCATCTTCAGATTCTTCTCCATTTCCATCAAGTTGATTTCCTACCGTTTTTATTCTAGGTTGTATTAAGGGAATTCAGATAACTTTCTTGTTTTCTTGTTCTTCTGCTCTTTTTTATTTTTATTTTTTATATGCTCTACTCCATCTTCGTCCTTCACAAATGGCCCTTGTATACTGGCCATGCTCATTCAAAGTGTTCATGACCTCTTTTCTCCCTTTTCTCCCTCTCTCCGCGCGTTCCTAATCCTTCATATTATTAACACTACCTTCCCACGACTTCCTCATTCTTTAAGTAGCTCTTGGTTCGCCATTTCTATACCTTGGTAGGTGGTATGGCCGCTGCACGTTGCTTAAACCTACCTCGAGAATATTTTTTTACGCGATTATGATGTGGCAATTTATTCAGCCTTGGTGGTTTTCTCTTTCTATTTGTTTGGGTCTCATTGTCTTTCCTTTGCAGGCTTCCTTTGCAGGCTTCCTTTGCTTCGTTCGTTTTCTTTCTCTCGCGTTTAACCAGGCTAGCATTCCTCAGGTGGGACCCGACAGAATTAATCTGATTGTAAAATTTGGATATTTTTGGAGCCCTTCGTGTACATGTTGCCTATGTTATTTCTTCTGGTATCCATTGGGGTCACCGACGCAAAATATATTACACCGAGATCTACTCACGTTCCGCTCGAAGACTTCAAGGATATACCTAAATGAGGCTTCACATTTCATTCTGCTGCAAAAATCTGACATTTGATACATAATGGAAAAGGGGGGGAAAACGAGTGTGGCAACCAGTGCGATGTCTGTATGGACCCTTCCGGGCGCACAGACGAATTACGTGGGTAATAATCATCGTGTTCAACATCATTCCTTCCTCCAAGACCTTCCCTCCCGCCTCGTTAAATTTCCCTCAGGTCTTGGCTCTGCAGGTCTTCCACACATATCAATCCCATGGGGTCTGTTTCGAACCGAACATCTCTGGATAGCGCCTCAAATCGAATGCCGCATGACACCGCCCTACCCGTGCGGAGAAAAGAGTGTGATACTTCCATTGTCCCTCAATACTCGGTGAATATGTCTTCGATGTTCCTGTACCTAATTATCGCCATCTCGAAATCAGGGGAAAAGGTGACCGACCACCCCTGGGGGGGAGAAACCTCCGGTAGATTACTCAATTTATGTAAAGCCGACTTTACGCCTTTCATTTTCTGTTCAGAAAAATCTCTCTCCAGTTCGCGGGAATCGGCTCATCTGGATGTTTCGCCTCCATGTGTCTCTTGAGGTTTTCTCCTCGACTGGTCTCATAGTCCCCGCTGGGGCACCGATAACGTTTCACCAGCCCGGGGAATGATTCCCCGTGGACACTCCCGAGGTGTCTCTGAAGGTCCCGCTCCCGAGCGAACTTTTTGGTACAGTTGGGGACTTTGCAAGGCCAATCCTTTACATGATATTTCGCATGTTTTCTTCAGCCAGAGGACGACGGGGGGGAATCGTATGTATTAGCTAAATATCTCTTGAAAATGGAAGAGGGGAAAGGGGTAGGGATATCTACCGGAGATCGCATCGACGTTTCAACTCTTTCCCGCAGTGCAAACAGAAAAGTTTCAACGTACGGCTTTCACCTTCACTTAAGGAGTGAGCCGGACTTTGTCCGGATGGTGAACAGGTATCGTTTCGTACGGTGGTAGCTGGCTGGGCTTCGTCAGCCGTACAACGCAAGAAATCCTCAATTTCGCAGCCTGCCAAATATGAAGAGGAGTAATCTAATGACGACTCCGAAAGGGAGTAGTAAGCGTCGTCCTGGGTTATATCCTGCTGCCGACCTGGTATGGGAGAGTTATAATAAGCTCCCTCTTCAACTTCAGGGGATCGGCTAAGCGTGAGAACCCTAGGATCGATGAATCCCTCTGTGAATGGCTCCTTTGGGTCAGGGTCGAATTGGAATATTGATGGATTTTCTTGAAGGTATTCTATGGTTTTGAGCGCGGTGCTCGCAAAACTAAGGAATGGAATAGGGGGATAATAGGAATAAAAGAACGTATGGATGCAAGTTAAAGTGCAAGCAAGAAATATAGAACTGAGCTGAGCAGCACAAAATGTATAATGCACTATTGAAGAAAGGAAATCCCCTGTATTTCTTCAAGAGAAAGCAGAGGAAGTAGAGGCCTTTTATACAGAGGAATTGGCTGAGCAAGGCGGATTGAGGCCTCCAACTGCTGCGGGGCGAGGCTTGGTATTTCATGCCAACACGGCGAAGCGCCCTGATGAAAAGATCCAATCAGAGCTGACGACGTTCCCTGTAAGTGCATCTTTTATGCAAGCTAAAATTCCTGGATCTTGGAGGCCCTGACGACCGACCGACGACTCACAAACACGCCAGAACAATTGAGACGGCCAGTCCTGTTTTCAATTGATTTCCTCTCTCCTGGGGTCCAGAAGAAACTTAAAGGGACTTTACCCGTAGACCATGAAAATGCCGCGCGTTCGTCAACGCAAGAACGCGATTTCTGCATCTTACTAGAGTCAGAAAGCCTCTTCCTATTGACGCCTTGCGCAATGGCCTGGGGGGTTTGGGGATAAACACGCAAAGACCGCAAAGCTTTAGCAAGAATAGGGATGGAGATTCAGATTTGCGACAAGATCCTGTGAGTATGATGTATATATGAATGTTGTGTATGAAACTTGTGCATCCATCATTCATCGCCATGCTCTTGAGGCTGAGCAACTTTGATGTTGTAAGACTCTGGTAAGGTAAGTTAATATTAGTTACCCCCCCGTTTTCGCTGGCCCCACTTGTGTCACGAAACCTACCGAAAACCTTATTTGAGCCTGCGCTGTATCTGCTGGGTCTGTGTGCATGCTGAATCTTCTCTCTCTCACAGAGACATCCATCCCTTTTTAACCCAGATTTGAATCTATTATTTATTTTGAATGGATGTCATATCTCAGTCTGGCGCCGAAGCGTGCGTGGTTTAATCTCCTCGGTGAAGCGGAACAAAAATATCAAGCTCAATGTCTAAGTCGCGAAGGCACCAGCGGATTGAGTTAAAGTTAGGGACTAAACTGCCGTCTCTATTGTCCATTAGAACAATATTCGCACACATCAAACAAAGAAATATATACAGCCTGGTATAGTAACTTGCAAAATTCTTCATGCTCTCCTACATAATAGGGGATTTAAATAGGGCAAGGCTCAAGCCTGAAAGTAGTACTTCTGGTTACGAGGTGCCCGGCTTCCCTTTTCAACACCATTTCATAAATAAAAACATCTCTCTTTTACAAGTTCGATTAACCGCAAAATGCCTTCCCATACTGGGACAATTGGGGTGCTTGATGCCCTTCCTGGGTCCCTACCTATATCCATTGTACCAGATGATGTGAACCCCGAGACCGTAGCGGTCTCCTGTATCGCAGGTCTGCATTTACTCACCGCTGCCGACTTCATTGGCGATGCTCTGTGGAAGGACCTGTACTCTCTGACGGGACTGCCAAGAACATTTTCCACTGCAAAAACGATTGAAGCAGCTTGGAACGATGTTTCCAGAATCCATAAGCCCTCTGATTTCACGTTTACCCCAGGCACAGCGGAGATTGTGCGGAGAATGCCAAAATTGTCTTGGGTGGAAGCCAGATTTACTTTCCAGACAAGAGGTTGCCCAGCTTCCTTTTGCTCCGGCATGGTCTCCCTTGTACCTGACGGGGAAGGCGGGTGGAAGATATGGATTCTGAGAACCATCCTGGAGAGGCTTAAAGGGCATCTTGATGTTGATACACCGAGTCCTCAGGCAAGGATCATTAACCCGGAGGCCAATCAGTTTGACTGTCTGGTAGTTGGTGCTGGCCAGTGTGGATTATCCACTGCGGGGCGGTTACAGTCACTGGGGGTTAACTATCTTCTCATTGACAAGAACGATAACATAGGGGATAACTGGCTTTTGAGATACGACTCAATGAAGTTACACACACTCAGAGCATATGGTAAGCAATACACCTTCCACGCAGCGCAATATTGATAGCTAAACCTCTAACATTACAGCGCACCTCCCATTCGAGCGGACGTTTCCCGAGTCCTATCCAGAGCTCCTGTCCAAATACGATCTTGCGAAGCGCTATAAATTATGGTCTGACATGCTCGGCATTGTGAGCCTCCCACAAGCTCTCAATCTTCCCCCAGTATAATTATTAGGTTAACTAAGCCAAGGGAATGATAGAATGTCTGGCTCTCGTCACAATTGACGTCTGGTTCCTGGGACAAAGACGGGAAGAGATGGAATCTGATAATTCGTCGTAAAGATGGGGAAACATGCGTCGTAGTCCGTCACCTCGTCCTTGCGACTGGAGCCGGGGGTCAAACTCCAGTGGCACCCACATTTCCTGAAAGGGTATGCAATATTAGCACTCTCTTTTCCTTGAACGATTGTCATACCGGTCAAAGTAATGATCTCTCTGCTGAAATTTTAACTAGGAAAAGTTTGGAGGCTTGGTTCTCCATTCCGTTGATTATAGATCTGCGTCTCAATGGAAGGGGAAGTCGGCAGTGGTATGACATCCCATTTCGCGCACCTTGAGGCAGTTAATATTAATTCTCCACTAGGTTGTTGGCTCTGCAAATACTGGTGAGAGATTACACTGGTTGAAGACCTAAAGCAATATCTAACCTCGTCTAAATAGCTCATGATATATGTGCTGATATGGTTGAAGCGGGCCTCTCCTCCGTCACGATGATACAGAGGGGACAAACATGTGAGTTATTATTTTTCTAGTTCTCTAGGCAAATTCTTGTAGCTAAAGACTCTATACTGAGGATATTTCTTTGTGGCTATTAGACGTTTTACCTTTTGAATACTACCAACAAGGTAAAGATGTTCAACCCCCAATCATACTGCTTCGAAATATCATGCTTATTACTTGGGCGTAACACAAACAGGAGCCAAGAGTAAGTTACTTCATTGTGATGCAATGTATGAGATGTTGATAAGGACTGATGAGCCGCAAGCGAGATACAATGACACATTTCCCACCGACCTAGCCGACCGGATTGAATATACGACTCCGCTTTCAATCGTCAACAAAATGGTCATGGCCCGTTTCCATGCCATGGTGAGCCAGAATACCGAGCAGCTCGACGCTCTAGAGCGTGTGGGATTCAGAGTGAAAAGATGCGGTAGTCCAATATCCACTCTGTACGAAGAGGGCGGCCGGTAATATATTGACAATTTTTATACTTTTCAAGCCAAACGTGCACTTATACTTTAGCAATAACTAACAGAGAGCAGACATTATATTGATGTAGGAACATCAGCAAAGGTTGCCCAGGGTCTGGTACGTTCTATTTCCTAAAAATGGCAATCAAATATCCATTTCTCCAACCAACGCAGCAGGGTGATGGTGATCGTTCAGGTGAGCTAATCGCCCTTTACTATTTCAGATCAAAGTGAAATCTGGCACTGCGATTTCCAGCTACAGTAAAGATGGCCTCATGTTTGATGATGGCTCTGAGCTGGAAGCCGACATCATCATCCTGGCAACAGGTTTTGAAATGTCTTTCCGTCCCACCGTTGCTAGGATTCTAGGCGCCGACATCGCGGCCCGGGTTGAGGAGTTTTGGGGTCTTGATGAGGAAGGGGAGGTCCGAGGAGCATGGAAACCAATTGGCCGTAAGTTTCAGCGTTGCAATTATCGATCCTTTTCAAACAATATGATTAATATCTCTCTCTTAAAGACCCGGGATTATGGTATATGGGTGGCCCTTTTGGACATAGTCGTTTCTTTTCTCGATTCGTGTCTTTGCAGATTAAAGCGGAGCTCGCTGGGACGCCGCTGATTATATACCGCCGTACGCCAGGTAAGGACGAGGAGGGCTGAGGAAAACGGTAATATTAAACGATTGCACCTCTGGACCATTCATATTTCGAAGGTCTAGTTACGAATAAACTCGCGGTTAATTTCGAATTGAGGAAAATATATATCGTTTCATAGAGTGATATTCTTATTCCTGCTTAAGTTGTGCGCATGAGACTACCTTTAAATGATCCCATCATTCTAGATACTACCAAGAAATATATTTGGAATCCTTCAGCGCGTTCAACCGCTCTAAACGTAGGCCTTACGCTGTAAGACGTTCATGTGCATTACTATGTACATACATGCACTCCTTTTACACTGCTTTATCGAATTCCACTTTCCGCAGTTCTGTTTCCCAAATCGGCCACGAGGGGAAGTCAAGCAGCCAGCTGGAATGAAGCTATCTGAGCACCTGCACCCTTCCCTATCTTGAAAAGGGGACCAAGCTATACATATATGCGGTCAGAAGCGAAATATAAAAAAAAAATATGAACGGATATCGCATCCGATCCAATCAGGTACTAGCACCCAACACAAGATTCCAAGCCCATTAGAATGAACCGCATAATAGGCAGCCAAGCAGATATGGAGGGAGTGAAGGCTAAGATCAGGCAGCTGCACAATGCGAAACTTCTAATACCCCATTCCTCCTAAGGTTGCTAGCGGTCTAATCTATAGATACAGTGTAATCAAGGATATACATACATTGGTTCAGGGTCAATGATGACATTTCTCAAGTTGTTATTATTTGAAGACCTACCCTCTTTTTTTCTCTTTTTCTTTCTTTCTCCCTTTCTTTTTTTCGGAGTTGATACCGGTGAAATTAAAAAAAAGTAGTCATCATGTGAAGACCAGATCAGCTGGAAAAGCAAATAGGAGATCAGCTAGACAAGCCTAACATGAGGCAGCTCTACCAGGCGTACGCAGTATGTATGGCTTGCCAATCCTGCAAGGCGAGCAAGACAGCTCCCACACACATCCTAGTAGGTTAGCGTCTCTTGTTGCAGGGACATGTGCATCCTACGTTACCTGACATGCATTACATTGAACTGAACAACCCTGCATTCCAAACCCCAGAGAAAATCCGGCACTTCCCATGTTATTTAGTCTGTTGTCAAGCTGCTGATTCGCCAATCCTTCAACAAATGCAGAGAGCAATAACTTTGTACTGAAAGTCCAGACAACTACACTCTTAGATACTTCCTTTATTCCTATAGTACTAGAAACTGTCATGATTTGATACTTTTGTTGAATCAAAGTAGGCTTCATCAATTATAATGATAATGAGAGTATTGTTTTCATCAAGATGGCTATAATTGCTGATAGTTAATGCTGGAAAAGGCTCTGCATGCATGACCTCATCTACTAGAAGATAACTTATGTGATATTACTCTAGAATTTGAATCAGATACAATGATCAAGATTCATAAGAAATCTGCAACAAATGCTAATATATTCTTCTCTTAATACTCTGTATCACAGGCCTGTAAAGATCTGCTTAATATTTGCCGCTCCACAGCTTGGTGAATGTAATGTACATGTACTGTACATATATAGAATAGCAGTAGTCCGCAATACGTACTTATATCACTCCTCCCATCAAGCGAGTTTGATTTTGAAAAATATCACAGCTGCCAAAAACTGTACTAATATTGAGAGTGGGATGCTTTCATCAAAGCTAACTTGTAGTGTAAATGATAAATGAGGGACTATGCTTGAATTGATATCAAAATATCAATGTCATTGGGATCATTACAGTATGCAGCATTTTTAAGATGAGTAGCCCCCCTTTACTACTACAGCAAACTGAGGCTGTCATTCAACCTTGGAAGTGATGGATTGTGTCACATGGTAGAATTCATGATAATCTCCCCAAAAATAGCAGTTTGTCTCCTTCACGCGTGTCCTCACTCACCTCTCAAATTTATCCGAACCTTTCTTTATCTTACCTTACCTTGTCACTTCTTCTTCTTCTTCTCCTCCATTTTCTCTTTTCCCCTTTGCCAATATGAAGTGAAGCCTTCAAGCCTTGTGTTTCCTATATTTGATCAATGAATCAAAATCAATAGAGGATTGCGAGGCGTCCAGTCCGGATAGGATACCGCAGTCGTAAAAAGCAGGAAATCATAGCGCGGCGAGTTGAGTTACTCCGATGCATCATCTGATACAATCATCCCTGCTACTTTTCTTTGTCCAACTTCCCATGATTAGCAGCCTAAACATCAGGCCCTGGTGCCCGGCTCTTCATTTCCCGCACAAACACTAACTCTTCCCTGGTCCCTTGGTGGACGCCTCATCTTTTTTTTGCAAAGGTCAAAATCAGCGAAAACGAGGCGTTATCAACTCTACTTGTCGGCAGTTATTTAATAGGCTGTGAATCGAGAAAGGGAGAAATGGGAGTGGGGGGGAGTTGGGGGAGACGACGGGATATACCTGTGAAACTAGGACATATAGATTTTGAGGATGCTTTGAGAGCGACTGAGCTCTCAGCTGATAAACCTACAAAAGACTGATCCATACAGAAGCAGAAAAGACTATATGGTGGGTGCTGAGAGAGTGTGTCATAATATATTTAAAAAACTTTTTGCCATTTAATTAACAAGGCAATATCAGATAACCGTCACACTGTAAAAAATTAATGAAATAAGTACCCTTTATATATGATTCTCATGTAAAAGATACCCAATTTCAATTTTATGAAAAACATGAATATCTTCAACATCATAATAGATATGGGTCTTATATTGTAATAGAAGTATATATATCATACTCCAAGTTAGACTGACCGTGTGACCGTGTCTGGGACCAGGACCAGATTTTTTGATAGTCCCATTACCAATTCGACTGATCCCATTACACGGTTTTAACATTAGATAGTAGTTCCATACTGTCCCAGTGGGACTTACTGTCTACTCTTGTCACATTTTCCAAATGAGACCATGATTTTCACTTCTCAATTTAAATTATTTTTATTGCTTTAAATGACTTTAAATCTCATTTGAGTGTTACCAAAAAGCATTACTTTTTAAAAAATTAAAAATAGTCTAAAAAAAACCTTAAAATGTCTAAAAATAGTAACTTTATGCCAAGAATGGAACTAAATGGGACCAAATGGGATCACTTTCTCATTTTTTTCAAGTCATGGTCCCATTTTAAAATCTGATATATAGTCACTTTGCATGCTTTTTTGATAGCACGCCAAGAAATGTATGGGACCAGACCAAATGGGACCAAATGTGAAATTCATGGTCCTGGCGGCCAGTCTACTCCAAGTATATTACAATGTTTTTTTCTTGATAAGAATGTATACCTATTTTTCTAGAATGAAATTTGCTAAATTCAATCGAATTCATCATAGCTGATTTCAAGTATGAGAGAATGACTTTTTTTTTCTAAATAGTATACTTAGAAGAATATACAAATACTTTCTATTATAATACAGAACTCATATCTATTATGAATGTTGAAGATATTCATGGCTTTCTATAAGTACTGTTTGTATGATGAACTCCTACAAAAGATACAAATTCTGTTCCAGCGAGGTAGTGAGCTGTCTGGCGCTTAGCAATCCACCTTCCATCATATAACTTCTCGCTTAGATAGCAATCATCAATCATTTTCACCTTTCATCATTACCATAGATCAGTCAGAAGGAAAGAAAGAAAAAAAGATGAAAAGATGGCATCACTTCACGGAATCATAATGGCATTGTCAAAGGTTTGTTAGTTGTTAAGGCAAAAAAGAGTGAACAAACATTAGCAAACACAAACAGATCGGGAACTCGGTCTCCTCGGTCTAGGCACCACGCCGCGCCTCGAAAATAAGCTAAACCCTCTTTAACTTAGTTACTATTTAGGCGCGCGGTCCCCACAAAACTAACGACTCCGCAGCCCTCATCAACAACCTCCAATGCCAAAGTCCGACAAACTACATACAACACCAAACTGAAACAGCAGTTATAACTTGTCAACCACACATCAACCCAAAGAGCCAAACGCATATATATATATAAACGAAGAGGAATAACCAAAACGGGAGTTGATAGTACCCAGAAATCCATCTCCGTAATTGTCCCAAAGGACAACCGGTGGGTAGGCCGAGGACGGGGTAGCGTGGATTGATCGGTTCGCCAGATCCACGAGGGTAGTGTTGAGGTTTATCCACTCTCAAGGTGAACTCTAGTTTGCATCACCAATCTTGGGGAGGATCGGAAGAGGGTGTGCAGCTAGCTGGACATCAAGAAAGAACAGTTCCTCATCCCTGGTCTGATTCAAAAAGCGCCACAGGGGGCTATATAGACCCGGATTTCGGTCCAAATGCCTATTCAAGGCCGCTTCCGTCAGAGGAGTCGTGGGAGGTTGCCTGGTACAAGACATAAGAAAGGCAACGATGTTAGCGATAGGCTCTTAGTCAGACCATTTGTGCAGGAATATTGAAGATTTCAAAGATTTGAGACCTCTTCCCGTGTGGGCTTTTAGTTTGAAATTGGTAGAGTTACGAATAGAAAATGAAGAATGGGCGATATGAGCCCTGATGTGTTTCTACAGGCAAGGGAACAAACCGGCCACGAGTGATAAGACAAAAATGGACGACACAGATCTGGGAGAAGAATGGGGAATGTTATATGACTTACTCTTTCTTCTCAACTGTTTTATTCTTGTTCTGACTCATTTTGAAAACCCGTGTTATAGAGCGGGAGCGTATGCAGTTGGAGTAACAGAAACAATCAGGTGTACATATATAGGTGTGTATAGATATAGACGTGTGATGTATCTGATAACTGAGAGTTAGGAAAAAGAGTATTTAGTTTCCAAAAAGTCGACAAAAAGAAGAAACAGGTTCATTCTTATATATCAGACCACCCGTTCCGACATCCAGAACATACGGATACGTATTGAAACTAAATGAATGGTCTTGTTAAAATCTTGCCCTCCCAAGGAGAAATACTTGCAGGAGTAGAAGCCCCCAGACTTGTAACTAGTTGGGCCAATCATATGCAAGCAAATGCTGGGAATGAATCTCGCAAGAACCCGGCCATGACAACAGGTGAGTGCGGAGATGAAAGTGGAAGGAGAAGAACGTGCATCGTGCAGACCCTAGTCAACTTCCTCGGCCCACCAATGCTTAAGTTACGAGAGAAAAACACACAAGCAGCCCACTGCATAAGCGTCCCGTTTGCCGTTGCCCAAGGGCTCTATCCCAACCTCGTGAACCAGGACACATTAGAAGAAAATACGGAGAATCCTTTCAAAAGTTTTGATTGCAACTAAGAATTTAAGTTGTAATACTGTTACGATTCAAGGATCTTCATTGCAGAGGCATCCTGAGGCTGTGAGTACCTTTAGTTAAACTGTAGCTGGTTTATCCAGGTGCACCGGGCATTAACCCCCTAAATACTTTATGTTATGCCAGTAACAGAGTTACAACTGAAAGGATCCTCTGTAGACTACTAATATATTCAAATAGGCACGGAACAGGAGAGCAAGAATCAGCGCAACACTCTACTATAAAATCCAGGAGCTACAAAGTCTGATCATACAGTACAATTAACAGCTCAGAGAGAATGGAGTTCCTCTGTATGTACTCCGTACAGTACATACATACGTACAGCAACCACGTACGTCAACCGTCCCGCGCATTACATTCCCTCCCAATGTATTCGCTAAAGATGGTTGACTTCTTCCCGGGTTTCCTCTTACACAAAATTTAATCCGCATGCTGCCCGTGGAGGAGTAGGTTGATTGGCAAGCGATTTTATTTGCTTTTTGCAGAGTGTTCAGATATTCAAAGGGCATTGGCTGTCTTCGCGTGAGTGTTCATCCTGGATATAATATTTTCCAAAAAGGTCCTCCGACACTTGCACCTGGACTTTAGAAATCAATGGCAAGAAATTTACGTCCGAAGGTTTGGGCTTGATGTTGGGCCATTTTTCAGAGTGCATCTTCGTACTCCAAGTATCCCTTGAGAAGGTGTCCCCATTTGAAATGTTCCATGAGCAGTGATGTTCTAAGTCGCGTCAAATTATTTCCCTTCCTTTTTTTGTTTTTTCTTTTGGAGGTGGGGGGAAAGGCCATTGACGGCCCTAGATTTTTCAAAAGTACATCAGCTAGAGAGTGAATTGTGCTGGAGGTGAGCCATTGTAGCGGATGTAATGCTTGTGAAATTTGAGAAACATATAAAAATTTAAGATCAGATTGTAATGTCAACTTTTATCAAGACTTAAAAAGTCATAAATCTTTGAATAGATTCATCAATTCTATATTAATGAGATTAAAAATGAAATACAATAATATAATACTTTGTGAAAATATATATTTTTAATAGAATTAGAAAAGATAAAAAATTGATTAAAATATTAAAAGAAAGAAAATTAAAAATAAAATAAATAATATTTTAATAATAACTTAATAAATTTTTAAAGTATAAAAATAAAAATAGCTTTAAAATAGCTTTAATTTAATATATATTATATTTAATTATTGTAAATATTAAAAAGCTATAATAAATATAATAAATATAAAAATTAATGAAAATAATATTATAGAGTAGTTAATTAATTATAAAGATCTAGCTACTATACAGTCTTTTTATATATAATAAGTATTCACTGACTGATTAGTAAACATCTCACTTAGACAGAAGTAGTTAATCTGTAAAGAGAGAATTTAATATCTCTCTTAATTACTACTTTACTGAGTAGATATTTTATAAGAAATCTCACTTCTTATAAATTCTTTACTTCTATTTCTATCTCTCACGTAACTAATAGAGTTAGCAGCTCTTATGTAACTGTGTCTGGCCTCAGTGACTGAATAGTTAATACAGTCACTTAGTAGTAAATTCAAAACTCAAGCATCTCAGATTTCTAATAAATACAGATGTAAGAGATCTACACTGAATAGATCAGTATAATATTAATAGGTCTTATATAACAAAGATAAAAATGTTAGAGAAGGAAAGAAAGAGAAAGTGTGAGAATCAGCAATTGAGATGAATATTTATATGTGTATGTGATGGTGTACATGATGAAGCTTCAGAGTGGAAGAATATACACATGTTTGTAGTAACCGTGAATCAGTGATCAGGAATGGCTGAGAATTGAAGTGTACACATTCATAGTGGCCATGAATCAGTGATTGAGAATGAAAGAATCTATGAAGTGTAATGAAATAGTCTATATAATTGATCAGATGCAGTCTGTCACATTAGTCCTCTCTTTTCAGAAGCAGTTCTCATCAGTCAAGAGCTGCTGTTTCAGATAACACAGAACTCAGAGTTCAGATCAGTTGATCATAGTCAACTCATTTCATCAGATATTATCAGCTGCAGCTGTGAGATCTCTCATTGAGAATATCTTCAATCTCTCACTCAAGCTCATTATCTTCTTCTATGATGCCTGGTGGCTGTCAGTCAGAAGTTAGCTGAGAAGAGAACAGATCAGTGACAGCATAGTGAAACAAGCTTGTATAAAATATATTATGAATCTCTGATAATATGTCAAGACAGTAGTTGTGACTATCTAGAACTTCTATTATCTTATATCTGATATAATGATAGTCTAGTATACAAGATGAATGTGTGATTTGTATATTCTTAAGATTCAATTACATAAGATTCTCTATCTTATACTGCTCTGTGAGATCTTATCAGATATTGATTTGATCTTCTTAATCTTGTTTCACAGTTGTCATGAAGACCTCTGCTCAATCATAAGCATCTTGAAGCTTTGTTACTATATTATCAGCAATCTGAATCAGACTGCAGAGATTCAGTGTGAACTGTATAATCTCTAGAAGATTCAACACTTTCATATAATAACTGTGTATAAGAAAGAACAGGCTTATATCTGTTAAAATAACATCTTAATCATTGATAGTGATCTCTGTGTGTAGAAGAAGATCATGTTAATTATCTTATAAGTGATTACAGAACTTATAAAGATAATTTTTTACAGTCTGAATTATCTGTTCTGATACATCATTGATTTCAGAATGATAGACAGTTAACAGACAGTATGTAATCTTAAGAACTTGACAGACTCTTGTTCAGAGAGTGCTCATGAATTAACAGCTTCAATCTGATACTATTAATCTTAACAATTCATATATCTGATAGAATGAACTCTGTAAGAAGGCTTCAGTGACTTATTCAGTGTTTATCTTATTATAAGATTTTAATATTACACTCTTACTTAGTTAGTTAATGATGATCAGAATGTTTCTGCAGCTCTTACTCTTAGATAGATTAACAGTGAAATCAATCACTACATCTTGTCAGATTCTATCAGAGATATTAAGTGATTTTAGTAGATCTTTTCTACAGTTCTTTCATAAGATAATAGAAGAACAGTGATTACAGTTTTGAATGAAGCATCTGATACTATTTAATATCTCAGATCAGTAGAATTCTCAGAAGATTATTCTATACAGTTATTCACAGCCTGAATAATCAGTTATATATAAATCATGCATCTCTTACATTATCTGAGTGTGTAAGAGTTCAGAGTGAGAGACTCAGTATTATTTATAAAATTGTAGAGTGTTATTGTTATTAATTAAGTATTCTGAGATATCAGTTCTGATACATAGTTCTGAGAGAAATCAGAGTACTTCTTAATATACTGCTTCAGTGAGAATCTGAAGAAGTTTATCAGTCTGAGCTGCTGTATATCATAGTTCATTCAGTGTAAAGAAAGTGAAGATATTGATATCAGTTCTAATTGAAGAAGTATATATAATACTGTAAGCTGTTCTATCTTGATTAATTAATATCTTCAGATTCAAGAGCTGATGCTCTCAGTTCATTCAGTGAGTATCTGTTACATCAGATGACATATCTTACTCTTATTATAAGAGAGCATCTGTCATTAAATTCTGACTGCTAGAATGATAGTGTATTGTAAAATGAAAATAACTTAGAAACTCAGATTATTATATCTATTATTCAGTAAGTTTACAGATAGTTATAAAGTATTTGAGATTCTTATAATCTGTGACTATCTCAAATTTGAAGACACTTCAGAGTTCAGAGTCTCATTCTTCTAAACAGTGTATAATTGTGAGAAGTTTCTTATCATAGATCTCATAATTGTATTCAGTGAGACTCAGTTTCTTAGATATGAAGATATATGATTATAGAACATCTTCATTATCATATTATAATATCACTTCTTCTGTTATGTAGTCAGAGAAATCAGCTTCAATAACTATCTCATGATTAAAATTAAATATTATCAGCAGAGAAGTATTAATGAATATCTTCTTTATCTGTGTAAATGCAGCTTCAGTGTTCATTAATCATTGAAATACTGAGTCTTTCTTAGTAAGATCTGTAAGTGATCTCATAATATCTGAGAAGTTTTATATAAATTGCTGATAGAAGTTAGTAAATCTGATGAAGCTTTGTACATCTTTCACAGTATATAAAGCTTCTCATTCAAGAATGATGAAGACTTTCTCAGAATTCATTCAAATCTTCTTATCAGCTTCTATAATAAAACTCAGATACTTGATACTCTTGACTTCAAAATCATACTTATTAATATCTATCAGTAGTTCTGCTTCTCATAGCTGTTATAATATCTTTTGCACATATTCTTGATATTCTTTTCTGAATTCATCAGTGAAGATGAGAATGTGATCTAGATAAGTAGATATAAACTTATTAAGAAAATCTCAGAGCACTCAGTTGATATACTTCTGAAATATACTGAGAGCATTAGTTAGTTCAAAGAGTGTGACTATTCATTCAAAGAGATTATAATATATTCAGAATGCTGTAAGTTATTCATCTTCTTCAGTAATATAAATCTTATGAAATATAGTAATAATATCTAGTTTTATAAATCATTGAGCTTGTCTGATCTGTGCTAGAATTTCATTGATAAGAGATAAGAAATATCAATCTTTCTTTGTCAATCTGTTCAGATCTCAGTAGTTTACACAGAATCAGAGTTCTTCATCTGATTTCTTTGCAAAGAGAATAGAGGCTGTAGCAGAAGAGTTGCTAATATATATGAATTCTTTATTCAACAGATCATTGAGTGTCTTTTGAAGAAGAAGAAGTTCATCTTGAAACATGTTATAAAGAGAGTCTCATGACAGTTCAGAGTTCTTATCATTCTTTTTCTCTAACTTAATACTGTGATTCACTTCAGAATCTTGTAAGAGAGATATATTTATAATATTATCTTATCAGAAGACATCTAGATATTCATGATATTATTAAGAGAGTTTCATATGAGAATCTATTATTGTAATATGAAATAACTTTTCTAGAGTCTTTTTAATATCAGTCAGACTGACAGAATAGATTGATATATGATCTTGCTATCAGTGACTCTGTCAGTGATTTTAATAATAACTTCTTTTTCAGAGTATTTCATACACATTGACAGAGATCTGTGTCAGATTCATGATTTTGTAAATATCATTTTCATGAACTCTATCATTATTAGAGAATATCAAGCTTCTGTTTTGAGTATTTAATAAGATGCCTTATTCAGATAGTCAGACAAGTTCTAACATAAGATTATAATCAAGATTATCAACTTCATATATATAGACATCTTCATATTGATGTTCTTCTACATCTATGATCAGCTTCATTATATAACAGATACAAATATCTTTTGAACTATCAAATTCTGCAAGAAGTTAAGATTTTAATAGAGAGATACACTGAAGATTATGATATTTTATAACTGAAGATTTTATCATTGTATAGTAACATAGATCACTGTCTATCATGATCTTTATATTATACATATTATTAATCACAGTGAATACAAGAATTACATTCATTATTATCTTCTCTTTAAATTATTATCATCTGATCTCTTCAAGCTTCTGTTTACAAATTTGAACAGAAGCTAATCTTTTCTCTGTTTCACTGAGACATTCTCATAGTTATTCTCTGAATCTTTCTCTAATGCAACATGATTGATATGAACAGATACTGATTCATTCTTTGAACAAGGAGACACTGATCCTTCTCTTGAATATGAAGACACATAGATTAATCAGTAGTTAAAAGCAATGTGTTCTGATCAGTTACAGTTAATACACACTTCACATTGATATTGATCAGCAGCTTCTTCAGAAGTGATCTCAGAGACTCAGAAGTCTGTTCAGACAGTGAAGACTCTTGCTTATACATAGACATTTGAGTCTACTCAATTCATGACATCTGCATCATTGTTATTCCTCAGCACAGATGTATGAGTTACTGAGATGTAACATCTTCTATCACTGTTCTGTATATTCTTGAGCTTAATAAGACAGTCATTCATTGTTCAGAGCTGTATGCAGAAGTCTTTATAAGTTAAGTCTTTATCTATACTTATAAGAGTCTGTAAGAGTTTGAAAGTCAATGTCTTCTTAAGTATACTAATCTTCATTTGATTCTCTCAAGACTGATCTCCTGCTTCTAGAATCTTGATGTTGAAGTCAGGAATGAATATTATAAGAGAAGTGTTTCTCTGTCAGATACTCTGTAATCAATCTAATGCTTTCTGTTGTATAGCAGTGTCTCAGAACAGAATATCAAGATATTTCATAATATTATCAGATATTCATAATACTGATTCATATACTTTCATTCATGAATAAAACTTCTGTTTTGTATGATTCTTCAATCATTCATTGATATATTAATCTTGATTAGTTAATAAACTGATGAAATCTTCATCTATACTCAGTTTCACAAGCATTTTCATTCTTTATGATGAGTAGAGAGTGAGATCAGAAGTATTAAAATATATAGAAGCATCTAAGTGTTCTTTCAGTACTTTTGTATTTAATTCTGTAGATACTGAAATTGCATGAGTTTCTTATTATAATAATTGTTAAATCTCTTCATATTGATGTTGTTGAGTTGCATGCATATCAGCTATTTATTATTATTATAGTTTCAACATTGCTTAAAGCCACTGTGACACTGTGTCTATGCTCATGTTTGAGGGTTTCATATTATTATTAGACATGGTTATATCAATTATTGAATGTATAATATCTATGAAATCTGAAGAAGTGTAATTGTATTCTTATACATCTGAGTGTCAGAACTCTCAGATCTTTCACTGATATTCTCTTGTAAAATCTTGTTACAGAGTCAGAGTAACTGATAAGTAAGCTTCTATCTGAGAACTCAGTATTCACTTAACTGTGTGACTATTTCTTACATGTTGTTACATGTTCAGATATCTCTTGATGAATAATCATTTCTAATGAGAAGACAATGCATGAATAATTATTTTCTAATAAGAAGACAATAAATGTTTTTATAGTGTAAGAGGCCTACACTGAATAGATTAGTATAATATTGATAGATCTTATATAACAAAGATAAAAATGTTAGAGAAGAAAAGAAAGAGAAAGTGCAAGAATCAGTGATCAAGATGGATATTTATACACATATGTGGTGATGTATGTGGTGGAGCTTCAGGGTGGAAGAATATACACGCGTTCGTAGCAGCCGCGGATCGGTGATCAGGAATGGCCGAGAATCGGAGCGTACGCGTTCGTAGCGGCCGCGGATCGGCGATCGGGAATGAAAGAATCTATGAAGTGTAATGGAATAGTCTATATAATTGATCGGGCGCAGCCCGCCACAACAGAGATGTATAAATTGCTTCAATAAATCACTTTATGTTTCTGAGCTGAGAAGTTATTATCATATATATTTAATTATCACTTCTTTGTATTTTCTATATTCTTGTTATCTTGATATAATCTTAATATCTATATTTTCTTCTGTATAATAAACACTTGACCTGTATTTAATATTATATAAGAACTCATTATAAGCTCTGCTTGCATATAACTTATAAGTATAATAAAAGAATAATAATAATAATAATAATAATAACTGTGTCTGAAATCAGAATCTGAATATTTAATAATCTTCTTATTAATTTAATTAATCTCATTACACAGTTTTAAGATTAGATAGTAGTCTTATACTATTTTAGTAAAACTTACTATCTACTCTTATTATATTTTTTAAATGAGATTATAATTTTCACTTCTTAATTTAAATTCTTTTTATTACTTTAAATGACTTTAAATCTTATTTAAGTGTTATTAAAAAGCATTACTTTTTAAAAAATTAAAAATAGTCTAAAAAAATCTTAAAAAATCTAAAAATAGTAACTTTATACTAAGAATAAGATTAAATAAGATTAAGTAAGATTACTTTCTTATTTTTTCTAAGTTATAATCTTATTTTAAAATCTGATAAATAGTTACTTTGTATGATAAGCTGCGTCTGATTAATTATATAAACTATTTTATTACACTTCACAGATTTCAACTGCTTTATTCTTGAATATATATACTCTGATTCTCAGTTATTCTCAATCACTGATTCTTAACTGTTATAAACATGTATACTCTGATTCTCAGTCATTCTTAATCACTGATTCTCAGCTGTTATAAATGTGTATAGATTCTTTCACTCTGAAGTTTCACTGTGTACATTATTATATATATGTATAAATATTCACTTTAATTGCTGATTCTTATACTTTCTCTTTCTTTTCTTCTCTAATGTTTTTCTCTTTATTATATAAGATTTATTAATATTATACTGATCTATTCAGTATAGATCTCTTATACTAGAAAAATATTCATTATCTTCTTATTAGAAACAATTATTTATCAAGAGATATCTGAACATGTAATAATATATAAGAAAGAGAAACAATTAGTTAAAACAGATAACAAGTTCTCAGATAGAAGCTTGCTCATTAGTTACTCTGACTCTGTAGTAAGATTTTATAAAGAGAATATCAGTAAAAGATCTGAGAGTTCTGATACTTAGATGTATAAGATATTAATACAATTATACTTCTTCAGATTTCACAGATATTATATATTTAATAAAATGATATAATCATATCTAATGATAATATGAAACTCTTAAATGTAAGTATAGATATAATGTTATAATAACTCTGAGTGTAAGAAGCCTATACTGAATAGATCAGTATAATATTATAGATCTTATATAATAAAGATAAAAACATTAGAGAAGGAAAGAAAGAGAAAGTACAAGAATCAGTGATTGAGATGAATATTTATATGTGTATGTAATGGCATATATGATGGAGCTTCAGGGCGGAAGAATATGCGTGCGTTCATAGCAGCTGAGAATTGGCAATCAGAAATGACTGAGAATTGAAGTGTATGCTACACGCGTTTATAGTGACTGTGAATTGATAATCAGAAATAGCCGAGAATCAGAGTGTATATGAAATCTGTGAAGTGTAACAGAATAGTCTATATAATTGATCAGATGCAGCCTGTCATATTAACTCTCTCTTTTCAGAAGTAGTTTTCATCAGTCAAGAGCTGCTGTTTCAGATAATGTAAAACTTAAAGTTCAGATTGATTAATTATAGCTGACTTATTTCACAAGATATTATCAGTCACAGCTGCAGAATCTCTTATCAAGAATATTCTCAATCTCTCACTCAAACTTATTATCTTCTTCTATGATGTCTGATAACTGTCAGTCAGAAATCAGCTGAGAAGGAAATGAATTGATGACAGTGCAGCAGAGCAAGCTTGTGTGAAATACATTATGAATTTCTGATAATATGTTAAGATAATAGTTATGACTACTTAGAACTTCTATCACTTTATATCTGACATAGTGATAATCTAGTGTATGAGATGAATATATGATTTATATATTCTTAAGATTCAATTATATCAGATCTTCTATCTTATATTATTCAGTGAGATCTCAGTGAACATTGATTTAATTCTCTTAATCTTGTTTCATAGTTATCATGAAAATCTCTACTCAATCACAGATATCTTGAAGCTTTATTACTATATTATCAGCAATCTGAATTGAACTGTAAGAGTTCAGTATAAACTATATGATCTCTAGAAGATTCAACACTTTCATGTAATATTCATATGTAAGAAAGAACAGACTTATATCTGTTAAAATGATATCTCAACTATTAATAGTGATCTCTGTGTATAGAAGAAGATTATATTAATCATCTTATAAATGATTACAGAACTTATAAAGATAATTCTTTACAGTATGAATTATCTATTCTGATGTATTATCAGTCTCAGAGTGATAGATAGTTAATAGATAGTGTATAATCTTGAGAACTTGACAGATTCTAGTTTAGAGAGTACGCATGAATTAACAGCTCTGATCTGATACTATGAATCTCAGTAATTTATATATCTGATAGAATGAGCTCTGTAGAAAGACTTTAGTAACTTATTCAGTATTCATCTTATCACAAAATTTCAATATTATATCTTTACTCAATTGATTTATAATAATCAGAATGTTTCTACAACTCTTACTCTTAGATAGATTAATAGTGAAGTTAATTACTACATCTCACTAGATTCTATTAGAAATATTAAGTGATTTCAGTAGATCTTTTCTACAGTTCTTTTATAAAATAATAAAAGAATAATAGTTGCAGTTTCAGATAAAGCATTTGATACTGTTTAATATCTCAGATTAATAGAACTCTTAGAAGATCATTCTATACAGTTATTCATAATCTGAATGATCAGTTATACACAAATTATACATCTCTTATATTATTCAGATGTGTAAGAGTTCAGAGTAAGAGACTCAGTGTTATTTATAAAATTATAAAGTATTATTATCATCAATTGAACATTCTGAGATATCAGTTCTTACTTATAATTCTGAAAAAAATCAGAATGTTTCTTATCATACTGCTTCAGTGAGTGTTTAAAGAAGTTCATCAGTTTAAGCTGCTATATATCATAGCTTATCTAATATAGATTTGAAAGAAGTTAAGATATCAGTAATAGTTCTAATTGAAGAAGCATGTATAGTGCTGTGAGCTGTTTTATCTTGATTAACTAGTATCTTCAGATTCAAGAGTCAGTGCTCTCAGTTTATTCAGTAAGTATCTGTTACATTAAATAATATATCTTACTCTTATTATAAGAGAGCATCTGTCATCAAGTTCTGACTGTCAGAATGATAGTGTATGATAAAATGAAAGTAGCTTAAGAACTCAGATTATTATATCTATTATTCAGTAAGTTTACAGATAGCTATAAAGTATTTAAGATTCTTATAATCTGTGACTATCTCAAACTCAGAGACACTTCAAAGTTCAGAGTCTTATTCTTCTAAACAGTGTATAATTATAAGAAGTTTCTTATCATAGATCTTATAATTGCATTCAGCAGAACTCAGTTTCTTAGATATGAAAATACATGATTATAGAATATCTTTATTATTATATTACAGTATCACTTCTTCTATTATATAGTCAGAGAAATCAGCTTCAATAACTATCTTATAATCAAAATCAAAGATTATCTGTAGAGAGATATTAATAAATATCTTCTTCATCTGTATAAATACAGCTTCAGTGTCTGCTAATTATTGAAATACTGAGTCTTTCTTAGTAAGATCTGTAAGTAATCTTATAATATCTGAGAAGTTTTATATGAATCACTGATAGAAGTTAGCAAATCTGATAAAGCTTTATATATCTTTCACAGTATATAAAGCTTCTCATTTAAGAATAACAGAGACTTTCTCAGAATTCATTCAAATCTTCTTATCAGCTTCTATAATAAAACTCAGATACTTAATACTCTTGACTTTAAAATCATACTTATTAATATCTATCAGTAGTTCTACTTCTTGTAGCTGTTGTAATATCTTTCATATATATTCTTGATATTCTTTTCTGAATTCATTGATAAAGATGAGAATGTTATCTAGATAAACAGATATAAACTTATCAAGAAAATCTCAGAGTACTCAGTTAATATACTTCTGAAATATACTGAGAGCATTAGTCAGTTCAAAAAGTGTGATTATTCATTCAAAGAGATTATAACATGTTCAGAATATTATAAGTCATTTATCTTCTTCAGTAATACAAATCTTATGAAACACAGTGATAATATCTAGTTTTATAAATCATTGAGCTTATCTGATCTGTGCTAGAGTTTCATTGATAAGAGATAAGAGATATCAATCTTTATTTATTAATCTATTCAGATCTCAATAGTTCACACAGAATCAGAGTTCTTTATCTGATTTCTTTGCAAAGAGAATAGAGGCTGCAGTGAAAGAGTTGCTAATATATATGAATTCTTTATTTAACAGATTATTGAGTATCTTTTGAAGAAGAAGAAGTTCATCTCAGAACATGTTATAAAGAGAGTCTTATAATAATTCAAAGTTCTTATCATTCTTTTTCTTTAACTTGATACTGTGATTCACTTCAGAATCTTATAAGAGAGATATATTTATAATATTATCTTATCAGAAGACATCTAGATATTCATAATATTATTAAGAGAGTTTTGTACAAGAATCTATTATTATAATACAGAATAACTTTTCTAAAGTCTTTTTAATATCAGTCAGACTGATGAAATAGATTGATATATAATTCTACTATCAGTGACTCTGTCAGTGATTTTAATAATAACTTCTTTTTCAGAGTATTTTATACATGTTGACAGAGATCTGTGTCAGATTCATGATCTTGTGAATATCATCTTTATGAACTCTATCATTGTTAGAGAATATCAAGCTTCTGTTTTAAGTGTTCAATAAGATGTCTTATTCAGATAGTCAGATAAGTTCTAACATAAGATTGTAATCAAGATTATCAACTTTATATATATAGACATCTTCATATTGATATTCTTCTATATCTATGATCAGCTTCATCATATAACAGGTATAAATGTCTTTTGAATCATCAAATTCTGTAAGAAGACAGGGTTTTGATAGAGAAATATGCTGAAGATTATGATATCTTACAACTGAAGATTTTATCATTGCATAGTGATATAGATCACTGTCTATCATGATCTTTATATTATATATATTATTAATCACAGTAGATACAAGAATTAAATTCATTATTATCTTCTTTTCAAATTATTATCATTCAATCTCTTTAAGCTTCTGTTTGTGAATTTGAACAGAAGCTAATCTTTTCTCTATTTCACTGAGATATTCTTATAGTTATTCTCTGAATCTTTCTCTAATGTAACATGATTGACATGAACAGACACTGATTTATTCTTCAAATGAGAAGATATATAGAATAATCAGCAGTTGAAAGTAATATGTTCTGATCAGTTACAGTTGATGTATACTTTACATTGACATTAATCAGCAACTTCTTTAGAAGTGATCTTAGAAACTCAGAAGTCTGTTCAGACAGCAGAGACTCTTGCTTATATATAGACATTTGAGTCTACTCAATTCATGACATCTGCATTATTGTTATTTCTCAGTGTGAGTGTATGAGTTACTGAGATGTAACATCTTCTGTTACTGTTCTGTATATTCTTGAGCTTGATAACATGATCATTCATTGTCTGAAGCTGTGTGTAGAAGTCTTCATAAGTCTGATCTTTATCTATACTTATAAGAGTCTGTAAGAGTTTAAAAGTTAATATCTTCTTAAGCATGCTAATCTTTATTTGATTCTTTCAAGATTGATCATCTGCTTCTAGAATCTTAATATTGAAGTCAGAGATAAATATTATAAGAGAAGTGTTTCTCTATCAGATGCTCTGTAATCAATCTAATACTTTCTATTGTATAACAGTGTCTCAGAATAGAATATCAAGATATTTCATAATATTATCAGATATTCACAATACTGATTTACATACTTTTATTCATGAATGAAACTTCTATTTCACATGATTCTTCAATCATTCATTGATATATCAATCTTGATTAATTAATGAACTGATGAAATCTTCATCTATACTCAGTTTCATAAGCATTTTCATTCTTCATGATGAGTAAAGAGTGAGATCAGAAGTATTAAAATATACAGAAGCATTTAAGTGTTCTTTCAGTGCTTTTATATTTGATTCTATAGATGTTGAAATTGCATGAGTTTTCTATTATAATAATCATTGAATCTCTTCATATTAATGTTGTTGAGTTACATGCATATCAGCTATTTATTATTATTATAGTTTCAACATTGCTCAGAGTCACTGTGATACTGTGTCTATGCTTATGTTTGAAGATTCTCTTATATTATTATTAGACATGATTATATCAATCATTGAATGTATAATATCTGTAGAAGTGTAATTATATTCTTATATATCTAAGTATCAGAACTCTCAGGTCTTTCACTGATATTCTCTTATAAGATCTTATTCTCTTTATAAGATTTTATTACAGAGTCAGAGTGACTGATGAGTAAGCTTCTATCTGAGAACTCAGTGTTCACTTGACTGTGTTTTCTCTTTCTTACACATCATTACATGTTTGAATATCTCTCAATGAATAATTGTTTCTGATGAGAAGACAATGTGTGAATAATTGTTTCTTAATAAGAAGATAATGAATGTTTTTATAGTGTAAGAGGCCTACACTGAATAGATCAGTATAATATTATAGGTCTTATATAACAAAGATAAAAATTTTAGAGAAGGAAAGAAAGAGAAAGTGTGAGAATCAGTGATCAAGGTGAATATTTATATGTGTATGTGATGGTGTACGCAGTGGAGCTTCGGGGTGGAAGAATATGTGCGCGTTCGTAGCGGCCGAGGATCGGCGATCAGGAATAGCTGAGAATCGGAGTGTATGCTACGCGTGTTTGTAGCGGCCGCAGATCGGTGATCGGGAATGACTGAGAATCGGAGTGTACGTGGAATCTGTGAAGTGTAACGGAATAGTCTATATGATTGATCGGGCGCAGCCCGCCACACTGAGTAATGTTGAAATTATAACAGTAATAGATAGCAGACATGTATGTAACTTAACAGCTTTAATATGAAAAGATTTAATAATCAACTCATACAATTTCAACATCTACAGAATTAAATATAAAAGTTCTGAAGAAATACTTAGATGCTTCTATATATTTTAATACTTTCAATCTCACTCTCTACTCATCATGAAGAATGAAAATGCTTATAAAACTGAGTGTAGATAAAGATATTATTAGTTCATTAATTAATCAAGATTGATATATCAATGAATAATTGAAGAATTATGTGAAATAGAAGTTTCATTCATGAATGAAAGTATATAAACTAGTATTATAAATATCTGATAATATTATGAAATATCTTGATATTCTGTTCTGAGACACTGCTATATAACAGAAGATATTATATTAATTATAGAGTATCTGACAGAGAAACACATCTCTTAGACTCTTACAACATTTATGCCTAACTTTAATATCAAGATCTTAGAAGCAGATAATTAATCTTGAGAGAATTGAATGAAGATTAGCATGTCTAAGAAGATATTAACTTTTAAACTCTTACAGACTCTTATAAGTGTAAATAAAGACTTAACTTATAAAAACTTCTGCACACAGCTCTGAATATTGAATGATTATCTTATCAAGCTTAAGAGTATACAGAACAGTGACAGAAGATGTTATACTTCAGTTATTTATACACTTACACTGAAGAACAGTAATGATGCAGATGCTATGAACTGAATAGATTCAAATATCTATATATAAGCAAGAGTTTCTACTGTTCAAACAGGCTTCTGAGTCTCTGAAATCACTTCTGAGAAAGTCACTGATTAATATCAATATAAAGTATACATTAACTGTAATCAATTAGAATATATCACTTTCAACTGTTAATTAATCTATATATCTTCTCAATTGAGAGAAAGATCAGAGTCTTCTTATTTAAAGAATGAATCAGTATCTGTTCATATTAATTACATTACAGTGAAGAAAGATCTGAAAAATAATTATAAGAATATCTTAATAAAACAGGGAAAAGATTAGCTTCTGTTTAAATTTATAAACAGAAGCTTGAAGAGATTAAATAATAATAATTTAAAGAGAAAATAACAATGAATGTGATTCTTGTATTTACTATGATTGATAATATATATAATATAAAAGTCATGATAGACAGCAGTCTATACTACTATGCAATGATAAAATCTTCAGTTGTAAGATGTTATAATCTTTAGTATATCTCTTTATCAAAACTCTGACTTCTTGCAGAATTTAATGATTCAAAAGACATTTGTATCTATTATATAGTGAAGTTAATTATAGATGTGAGAGAACATCAATATAAAGATGTCTATATATATAAAGTTGATAATCTTGATTATAATTTTATATTAGAACTTATCTGACTATCTGAATAAGATATCTTATTGAATACTTAAAGCAGAAGCTTGATATTCTCTAACAATGATAGAATTTACAAAGATGATATTTATAAGATCATGAATCTGATACAGATCTCTATCAATGTGTATAAAATACTCTGAAAAAGAAGTCACTGATAGCAGAATTATATAATAATCTATTTCATCAGTCTGACTAATATTAAAAAGACTCTAGAAAAGTTATCTTATATTATAATAATAGATTTTTGTATGAAACTCTCTCAACAATATTATGAATATCTACATATCTTTTAACATAATAATATTATAAATATACTTCTCTTACAAGGTTCTGAAGTGAATCATAGTATCAAGTTAGAGAAAAGAAATGATAAGAACTCTGAATCATTATGAGACTCTCTTTATAACATGTTCTGAGATGAACTTCTTTCTCTTTGAAAGACACTCAATGATCTGTTAAATAAAGAATTTATATATATTAGTAACTCTTTCATCACAGCCTCTATTTTCTTTGCAAAGAAATCAGATGAAGAACTTCAGTTCTGTATAAATTATTGAGAATTGAACAGATTAATAAAGAAGAACTGTTATTCTTTATCTCTTATCAATGAAACTCTAGCTTGTATTGAATAAGCTCAATAATTTACAAAGTTAGATATCATCACTGTGTTTCATAAAATCTGTATTACTGAAGAAGATGAGTGATTTACAGTATTCTAAATATAATATAATCTCTTTAAATGAATAGTCACACTCATTGAACTGATTAATACTCTCAGTACATTTCAGAAGTATAATAACTGAGCACTCTAAGACTTTCTTAAAGAATTTGTATCTACTTATCTAGATGACATTCTCATCTTTGCTGATGAATTCAGAAAGAAATATCAGAAGTATATACAAAGAGTATTACAATAGCTATGAGAAGCAGAACTATTAATTAATATTAATAAGTGTGATTTCAAAGTCAAGAGTACTAAATACTTGAATTTCATTATAGAAGCTGATAAAAGAATTTGAATGAATTCTGAGAAGGTCTCTGTCATTCTTGAATGAAAAGCTTTATATACTATGAAAGATGTATAAAGCTTCATTGAATTCACTAACTTCTATCAGTGATTTATATGAAACTTCTCAGATATTATGAGATCTCTTATAGAACTCACTAAGAAAGACTTAGTATTTCAATAATCAGTGAATACTGAAGCTGCATTTATACAGATAAAGAAGATATTCATTAATACTTCTCTACTGATAACATTCAATTCTGATTATAAGATAGTTATTGAAGCTGATTTCTCTGACTACATGACAGAAGAAGTGATATTGTAATATAATAATGAAGATATTCTATGATTATATATCTTCATATCTAAGAAACTGAGTCTCACTAAATGCAATTATAAGATCTATGACAAGACACTTCTCACAATTGTATACTATTTAGAAGAATGAGACTCTGAACTCTGAAGTGTCTCTGAATTTGAGATAGTTATAGATTATAAGAATCTTAAATACTTCATAACTATCTATAAATTAACTGAATAATAGATGTGATAATGTGAGTTCTTAAACTACTTTTATTTTATAATACACTATCATTCTGACAGTCAGAACTTGATAGCAGATACTTTCTTATAATGAGAGTAAGATATATCATCTAATGTAACAGATACTTACTAAATGAATTAAGAGCACTGACTCTTGAATCTGAAGATACTAGTTAATCAAGATAAAATAGCTTATAATACTATACATGCTTCTCTGATTAGAACTGTCACTGATATCTCAACTTCTTCTGAACCTATATTAGATAAGCTATAATATACAGCAGCTCAAACTGATAAACTTCTTTAAACACTCACTGAAACAGTATGATAAGAAGTACTCTGATTTCTCTCAGAACTATATATAAGAATCAACATCTCAGAATATTTAATCAATGATAATAACACTCTATAATTTCATGAATAATAATGAGTCTCTCACTCTGAATTCTTACACACTCAGATAGTATAAGAGATGCATAATTTGTATATAACTAGTTATTCAGACTGTGAACAACTGTATAGAATGATCTCTCAAGAGTTCTATTAATCTGAGATATTAAATAGTATCAGATACTTCATCTGAAACTGTAATCACTGTTCTTTCATTATCTCATGAAAGAACTGTAGAAAAGATCTACTAAAATTACTTAATATCTCTGATAGAATCTGATGAGATGTAGCAATTGACTTCACTGTTAATCTATCTAAGAGTAAGAATTGTAGAAATATTCTAATCATTATTAATCAACTAAGTAAAGATGTAATATTAAAATCTTATAATAAGATAAATACTGAATAAGTTATCAAAGTCTTTTTACAGAGTTCATTCTATCAGATGTATGAGTTACTGAGATCTATAGTATTGAATTAAGACTATCAATTTGTGAGTACTCTCTGAACAAGAATCTATCAAGTTCTCAGAATTACACACTGTCTGTTAACTATCTACTACTCTGAGACTGATGATGTGTCAGAATAAATAATTCAGACTGTAAAGAATTATCTTCATAAGTTCTATAATCACTTATAAGATGATTAACATGATCTTCTTCTACACACAGAGATTGCTATTAATAATTGAGATGCTGTTTCAACAGATATAAGCCTGTTATATTATTATTATTATTCTTCAATTATAGATGTATGCAGTCAGAGACTATGACATCTACCTGAGAACTTTAGTTCTCAGGGTTTTTTCTATGTCTGTAAAGTTAACTATTGTACATTCATCAATTTCAGATATGCAAAATCAGAAAATTTCAGCTCAGAATACAAAAACTGTTTACAAGTTACAGTGTTTTAACATCTCTTAATACTTTGAAATCATTTGACAATATCATGACAAAAGAAAAGAGAGAAAGAACACAGTCTCAAAGATAGACACATTAAATAGATAGATAGAAAGAAATTGAAAGAAAAAGATACAGAAAAAGATAAAGTAAAGAGAGACTATAACAAAACAAATTATTAAAAGAGAGTGTATAGCTGTTTTAACAGACTATATCTGATTGATTTCCTCCTCTTTATATTCAGATAATTCTGAATTTAGTCATTTTCTTGTAGCTGCTTGAGTTTCTGATAGAAAGTCTATTAAGTATTTAATTCCTGTCTCAGTTGAGAATAAGAATCTCATATTTAATTGATTTAGATCATACTTCTCTTTCAATCTGGCTCTGAGATTATTGTATAATGCACAGTGCATTATAATATGCTCAGAATTCTCATTTGTATTGCAGAATGAGCATTCTATTAAGTCAAATCTATTATCAAATCTTTGTATATAAGATTTGAAATAGCCATGTCCTAGTTTCAGCTGTATTATAGATGAGAATATTTTCTTTTTATATTTAATTGAACAAGATTTCCACTTGGGTTTTGTTTCAAATCTTGAATAATATACACTCTTGTTTTGTTTCTGCCAGCTTTCATTTCACTTGTCTAAACAAAATTCTTTTATTTTTCTCTTTATAAAAGACCAGGACACAATTTTTTGAATAGATCTGCTTAATTCTGCACCCTTTTTTACAGCTGAATCAGCCAATTCATTGCCATGAATATTCATATGAGCAGGAACTCAGTGCAGATGAATTCTCAGCTTTGATGTTCTTCTCTTTTGAATTTTTAAAACAGAGTTTAAGATCAGTTCAAGATTCATTTGATCATTATGAATCTGACTATTTCTAAGTCTTTTTAAAGCAGCTTGACTATCAGAGAATATTCATGCCTCTTTCAAACAATTTCCTCTTTTATGAGATTTTATTTCAATGAGTTTGAAAGCTTTCACTATTGTAAATAGTTCAGCATCAAAGACTTCACATTCAGAGTCTAGATTTCATAAATCTGAGATAAAATTAATATTATCTTCAGTATAAGCAATGCCTGTGCCTAATCTATTCAAGTTCTCATTTTTTGAGTCATCTGAATAAATCAGAATAGAGTCTTTTATATTGATTGTAGAAATTCTCTTCAAATACTGTTCATATTCTTTCTCTTTTGATAGTTCACTTATTTGTAAGTCTATAAGAGATTCAAGCTTTTTTCTTCAGAGAGATAACTTCTCATGATCAACTTTTTCAACATTTAAAGAAGAAAATTGATTTTTAATCAGAGAGCATAGTCTGTACAGTTGAGAAGGCATTTTCTTTGAAGAATTATTTTCATTTCAATCAAGAAATCTATTCCAATCCAGTTCATTTCCAGAGTTAATTGATGAAAATGAAGAAGAGACTCTTTCTCTGATTATATGATTTGAGCTCATCTTTACAACTCTCAGAGCATAGTTTATACAGGCCTTTTCAAATCTAATAGCAGAAGAAGGAATTGAAGCTTTAATTTTCATTGCTTTAATAGAAGATGATTTGAATACTTTCAGAATTCTTCTCAAGACTCTGTTTTACAGACTTTGAAAGAGTTTAGTGAAATTCCTTTAATTATTCCATTAAACTTGAACTCTATAATCAGCTACTGATGTAATACAGGCTATATATAACTGTCTCATAGCCTGGAAGAATAGACCTCTCTCTGTATTTGATAGTCTGATTATGTTGTTCAATAGTCTTTCTGCCTTGACAGTTCTTTGTTGAATGTGATATTTAAAATTCAACTTGGAGTTTAATCATACTTCTAATCATTTGACATTTACACTGGGTTTAATCTCTCTATTTAAAAGAGTTAGAGATAGTTCTTTCTCATTAAATCTAGAAAAGAAATGAATTAACTCAGTTTTATTCATATTAAATTGAATTTAATTGATATCTGCTCTAACAAAGATTTCCTTTACAGCTTCTTCAATTACTTTCAAATTCTCTTTGATAGTTTTTGAGCTGTAGACTAGATCAATATCATTCACATAACTCAGAGATCACACTATTCTCATATTTCTATTTTTGAATAGATATGCAGTGTATATTGCAAATAAAATGAATAAGATTGAAGATCTCTGTGATACTTCTATTTTTATCTCAGTCTTGTCTTGTTTCATTCCATCAAAGAAGAGTTGTATAATTCTTTTAGACATAAAACAGTTAACTCATTTTTGTGATTCAAAGGTTGCTTAAGCCAGCGTACGATTACAGGCGTACGCCGGCTTCTTATATATTGAATCTCATACGCTAAATTAATTAGTGGCTGCTAGGGCCCCCTTTACATTTGTATGCTAGTAGTTCAGAAGCGGCTGTGTTATTATCTGACAGTTATACATTCTTCTGAATCACATTCTCTCTCACTAGATTTGATCACACTCATGTGATCATGTTGTACACCCTAGCTTCATGCGGATTAGCTTGCCACTAGTGTTTTGCAATTATGTAATCTATTTCTGATTCAGCTAGTGTTCTGTGTACACTCTCACAAAGAAACTTTCACTATATTACATCACTCATTCACTAACTTTTCTCATTCTTCAATTATTATCTTCATCATTATTATTATCAAATGTTACTATCTCATTCAAGATTTCTATCTCTTCTTCTGTTCAACTCTTTTCATTTGTTCATCTATCACATTATACACATTTCTGACAATAGCTCTCTGTTCTCATAACAAGCATTCTTGTAGTGCCTATATCAGGCAGTTTATTAGCAGTAAGTGTAATATGTTGTGAAATGTGACCAGGACTTGTTTATCTTCTAATAATTGCCAGAACATACTATCATGAATGACACATCTTCTTCATCTTCTTATACACTCTCTTCATCTTCTTGTACATTCTCAACTGTTTCTCTTCTCAGCGGGTTTCTGATTATGTTTTCTGGCATGATTTTGCATGAACACAGATGCTGATATGTTGTTTTTATTCATATAGAATCTTCACACATTGACAGATCTGTGTCTGCTGATGATAGTGAATTCAATGTTGAATCATTAGTCAAGAACCTGAAGAATGTGATAATGAAGAAATTGTCTGTGTCATGTGTGACCAGGTCTTCTGCATTTTCTCTTGCTTCTTCTGCCACTTCTCAATCTTCTACACTTACCCCTGTGTCTGGTTCTCCTGCTCCTGCTACCTCTGTTCCCGTGACCTCTACTTTCACTACTTCTGGTTTTACTGTCTCTGCCTTCATTACTAGCTCTCTCTGTTTCAAGAAGATGTTGTATAGACTCAGTGAATCACATTTCTCAGTATGTATACTCTCACTCTTCTTACTGATCTCTAGAACAATTTATTGTACAAAGATAGTATATAATATGACTATCTGAAGTTCAGTTACAGACACTGATTATTACATTTATTTTAAATATTCATGATGAGATAATTGTTTATTCATCTCAGAGAATTACTCTCTCTCTCAACAGTATCAAGATTATAAGTCTTTTTCTTTTTCATCTTTTCTTTCTAACACTGATTTTTCTGTTTTTAGAGAAAATCATTATGAGTTTTACTGTGCATAAAGTTGTGACATTCACAGACATTAAGAAGTTTTTCATGACTGTAAAGTTCAACATTGCAGAAATATTCACTCTGATAAATTCCTTCAGAATAATAGATCTGTATCAGTCTATTCTCTAGCATCTGTTGTCTGACTTTGTAGTGCAGGTGAAAGATATTCATGTTTTCAGAAATGAGAATGTGGATGTTGTACTCTTTTACATCTGTGAATGTAAGGCTTGTACACCTTGTCTGAGATGTCATCATGAGAATGAGCTATTCACATACTGTGTTCTGCTTCCTGTATTCTCTCATGTTCTTCTCTCTCTTTCTGAGAAGTCTTGTGCATGTTGTAATTATGCATACAATTCTAAGATCAGTGAGTGTTCATTCAGTAATTATTATCTCTGTTTTTACAGTTTTATATGCTAATAATAGTTCTTAGTTACTTCAGTGCCAGAGATCATTTTAATCAAAGATGATAACACTGCTGAGACTACTCTCTTCTGCTCTCAAGCTTCTTCTGTCACTTCTTCTTCCTTCTCTGCAGAGAAGGTTGTGTGCACATCAGATCATAAGTATTTAGCCTCAGATGACTTCTGTCATTCATCTGATTCTGTATCTTCTTCTTCTTCTGTTTCTTCTGTCTCTGTTCTCTCTGCCCTGGCTTCTGATTCTGTGAGTCTCATGCTCTTCTTCAATTTCTCTATACATACATGTACACATTTCTATATTGGCATTCCAGTCAATCTTGTGATAAATGACATTAATGTCATACACAGAGTAGTAGAGAAATCAGAGATGTGCACAGTATTGTTATAAGAGTGACTTATAACTCTCAAATTCCTTATAAATCTTGAGTTTTGAGATTTTCTTTGTTTTTGGCATTTTTCAGGTGACATGGCATTGAAAATAGATTAAACATGTGATGTATGAAAATGAATGAGATATGTATAATAATATTTATCTTTTATAGCTGACTCTTACAGTTGATGATTAATTCATTATTCTCTTTCTTACACTTTTTCTTTATCTGCTAGTCACTACTCTTATACAACCTCTATATAATACAGTATTCAGTGACTAGGTTCAGCAGCTTTCATCTTTTGTGATTCTGTCTCATACATTATACTGTCTCTCTTCACTCACTCAGATCACTACAGTGAACAGTTTATTGAAACTAACCTCACTCAATCTCTGAGCATTCTCAGGAATTGAGATGACTTGATTTCATATGTTTATGAATGTTTCAGATAGTTCATCCTCTGTAGTCTCTGCAATTGAACTAATATAAACAGTTGAATTCAACTCTGAATCTCTTTTTCTTCTGCAATCTAACTCATATGCAAGTCTGCTGCTTTGAGACTGCTCTTTACTGCATTGCACTTACTATCTGCAGCATATTATCATACAACTGACTACAGTCTCATCACTTATTAAAGTGTGATGTTTGTCTGATTTCTTCATTTCTTCTCATTCTTTTCTTATAATTGTGAAAAGATCAGAATAAGTGAGATCATCTGATTCATAAGTATCTATGATTTCTCTTACTTTATAAGACTTTTCAATTATAAGTCTCTTCTTTTTCAACACTGATGATAGTGCTGTGAATGATCATAATTCACTCAGGTCTTGCATCTTTGCTTTCATAAGTCATGAATTATTGATTAAGTTGTATAAGATCTGTCCCTCTGATTCTTTCAATGTGTACATTTTCAGAGAATGTGATTTGAGTATTTTATATAACTCAAATCATCTAGATTGAAACTTCTCAGAACTCTCATTGTATATGAGAACTCACATTCTCATCTTGAGACTCAATTCCTTAACAAGTGAGTCTTGTATTCTTTTCAATTGAATTGCTTGATTCAGAAGTAACTTATTAGCTTTTGCACATGCATGGCTAATCTCTTTCAATCTTGATTTCATATCTGCAACTGTTGTGTCTGCAACTGCTACTACTGCATTTGTAACTGCTGTTTCTGCTGTATCTGCAACTGCTGTTTCTGCTATGTTCACAACTGCTCTCTTCTCCACCTTTTTCAAAGCATTCTCCAGAATGCGCGGATGCAATCCATACAACAGATAGAATGATGAACACTTAGTAACTGCATGCTGTCAAATCCGCGTGGTCAGTAGTGCCTGCCCGAGATATTCATTTCATAGTCTCATAGACTTGCTCACTAGATATTTCATCAGTATGTTATTCAAGATTTCATTCAAGTGTTCCATCTTTCTGTTCATTCACAGATGATATGACATTGTTCTACAATGTCTTATCTGTAACTGGCTTATGAAATGTCTCACTGCTTCTTCTATGAGATTTGTACTGTTATCAGTTAGAATCTCATACAGCATTTCATAGTTGACATAGATCTCATTATATAGAAACTTCATCATCACCTTCTCTGTCACCTCTGAAACTGTGAGTATGACTGGCCAGTCAGTAGTATAATTAATAGCAGTGATTATTCATCAATTTTCATTTGACATCCGCAGCAATATGTCTATGAGATTCACTCTTCATCATTTGAACAGTTGTATTATACACTTCACCTGATGTTACACTTTCTTGCATTTCAACCCTTTCTTAGATTCTTTCATGACCTGGTAATTCAGGCACTCATGAGTGTATATCTGAATGTCCTCAGCTATGCTTGGTCAGTATACTCTTGATTCAAGTATATTCATAAGTTCAGGACTTTCTAAGTGACTGAATTCCTTGTATATATGAGCCATCAAGTCATGTCTAAATAAAGATTCTAGATAGAGAGCTTCTGCATATTCTAGATTGCAGTAAAGCATAACATTGTTTTTCAATTTTCTCAGCTTGAAGTTTGAAAGTATCTCTTCTACTACTTTCATAAGACACTTGTTATCTGACATCTTGTCATTCTTCAAGTAAGAGATCATGATGTTCACTCATTCTGATTCCTTGCATTCTCTTAGCATGTTTAATGTGAACATCTCTTGTACCTGGTTTGCAGAATTCTCACTCATGAAATTAAGTCTGCAACTGATTGCATTCAGCATCACTGTGTCTGATTCTTTTCAGTATTTGATATAAAGATTATACACTTAAAACTTCAAGATTCAACATGCTAAGTGTCTGAAAGGTTTTATCATTGATTGTAGATAGACAAGGCTTTTATGATCTATGATCACTGTTATCATATGCCTGTTATCAATATATCTATTTCATAACATCAGTGTGTGCTTAATCACTAGCAATTTCTTTTCATTCACTGAGTAATTGAGCTCAGCACTCAATAGTTTTCTATCATTATATATCATCAGATGCAGCTTGCTGTTCTTACTCATCTGTAGAAGAGTGTCTCTGATAGCTCATTCAAATGCATTTATCTCAATGTAGAAAGGTTTATCACAATCTGATTGAATAAGTACTGAGAATGTTATTACACATTCTCTCAGTGTGAGAAAAGCCTCTTCACACACAGCATTTCAGATGATTGAATAAAACTTCTTCTTTCACAGATTTGTATTCATTTCTCTTAAGAGATCTGAGAGTGATGCAGATATTCATGTGAAATCCTTGATGAATCTGCAGTAGTATGAGATCAATTTAAGAAACTATTGTATATAATGTATGTTTCTCAGCTGCGGTCAATTCACTATGACATTCAATTTCTCTGAAATGAGGTATATACAGTCATCACTCACTACATATTCTATAAACTTCAACTCTTTCATTTCAAACACATACTTGATTGATTTAGTATAGAGCTTATACTCTGTCAGAGTTATAAGCACTTTATCAAGATACTTCAGATATTTGTCATATAAGTTTGAAAAGACTAGAATGTCATTGAGATATACAAGATATAAGATTTCATTCTGTTTATGAAGAATTGTATTCATTATCATTTAAAAGATGACAGATGCATTTATCAGACTGACTGACATTGTCAGAAATTCAAACTTTTCTCATTGCATATTAAACATGGTTTGCAGAACTGACAGTTCATCTACACAGATCTGTCAGTATTCTGAGAGAAGATCAATCTTTAATAGATATCAGGTGTTTCTAACTGTATTCAACTGTTATTGAATTCATGATAGTGAATATTCATTCTTGATTGTAAGCTTGTTAAGTGCTCAATAATTAATACACATTTGTCACTTCTCATTCATCTTTTTCACAAATAGAACTGAAAAGCCTCATGTGTTTGATGAGAATTGTATGAGATCACATTCTAGAAGGTCTGTGATCTGACACTTCTGTTCTTCAAGGTGCATTTGTGACAGGGAATATGCATTCTGATTGACTGGTTTTGCATTCTCTGTGTCAATCTCATGTACAAATCCTCATTTCAGTAGCAATTTCAGTGAAAGATCTGTTCAGAAGATCTTTTCATGCTTCTTCAGAAGCTTCTTCATACACTTATTCTCTTACATATTCTTTATCTTGGTTTTCTCCACTTCCAGGTTCTGTATGACATACAGAATACTTTCAGATGAGGTCTTGCAAATCATTCTCTTTACTTGTTAATGCATAAGCAGATTTAATCCTTTTATATCAGAAGTGTGAAATATTCTTCTCATATCAGTTGATAGAATTGTATGAATCATTTTCTTTCTATCAGTTAACTGCATATGACATGTACATCATTGAATCTGCAGATTGAATCTTTGAAATCAATTAAGTTCAAGAATAAGATTGTATTTCACATTCTGCAGCTCTTACATTCAAATATAGCAAGATCATTCTCTGAAGTGTAAGAAAACTCTTACTTTTGCAGGTAATATCAGATATCAGTTATCAGATAATCTTATATGTCAGAGATTCTTCACTTAGCAGACCTCTTTCAATCTTCAGATTATATAATCATTAATATATTGCATAGAAGCTTCTGTGTCTGCTAACACTTTTACAGCCATCTCTCAATTCTTACTCAAGTACTCTCTATACATTAACATTTCAGATCTCAAGACATTGAGATAAGTGTTCACTTCATTCTCGCCTGCATCTCAGTCAGAAGCCTGCTTTCTCTTGATATTCACAGAATTCAGAGAGTCATCTAATACAGGCATCTCTTTCACTTTGAAGACTTTTCATAGAATATCAGTGAGTGTCTCTGAGCTCACTGATTCTGCTAGTTTTTTAACTCTCTTACTTCTCTTGACTGTGTATACTGAGTGTAATCTTTTGCATCATGATTTTGACATCTGCAGTTGAAGCAAGCTCAATACTTATGATATCAAGATTTTCACTCAGAGAATCCCTTTTTCAGAGAATTCAGTACTTTAGTGATAGCATTCAGATCTAGATTCATCACATCTGAGTGTGTAGCTTATGTTGTAGAAGTCTGATTATTCATTCTTCACTAAGATATACTTGATTGCAGTATTTTCTGTTACAATTAACTCACTTGTTTCTGTATAATGAGAATGTTATATGCTTCTTTCACTGTATCTGATTATGAGGTTAAACATTTTCATTTCACTCTCAACTCAGGTGTAAGATCATGAATGAAGATCTGTAAACAGAAAGATGTTGAAAGCTCTTCATTTAATATGAGATAGTATAAGCTAAAGTGTGTGAAGTATAATGTAAGATCACTTACTTGTCTACACTTAGTGAAGTATTTATAACACTTATCTTATACATTCACTTTCTCAAAGTTGTGCAAGATTTATTTGAAAAACTCATTTTATGTTTATAAAAATGAATATCACTTCAGATCTGTGAGATTTATCTTTTCATCAGTCATTTATAATGACTTCACTTTTTCATGTAGAAATATGACAGATCTTAAGACTTGTTGAAATTCTGTTAACTGTCTGTCTGTGAATTCATATTCAATCTGATAATATAATCATATCTGACTTAGTCAGCTGATTGCAGCATCATTTTTTCAGTCACTATTAAAGCTTAGTGACTTCAGCAGATCTTCTGACTTGATATATTTCATGCTTGAATTCTCATTCTGTGCAGTGATCTCTGATGATGTATACACTTCTGAAGAGATTGTGAACAATTATGATAAGATCTTCAGATTCAGTGTAGTTATCTGTCTGTGTAAATATTTGATCTCTTACTGCAGGTCTAAGATCTGATTTTCTCTATTCTTATTAATGATGATGATTATGTCAGCAAAGCTCTTCATAGTGAATACTTGATTCACAGTGAATGTCAATTGTTATTTGACTTCTGCCTCGGCCTGTCACTGTGTACACAAGGTCTTGATCTCATTTAGAATTCTCATACACATACAGAGCTTTGATTCTGATTCAGTGATCTCAGCTGTTTTTCTTACTGCTTTAAGTAAACTCTCTGAGAGATTCTGTATATCTTTCAATTCAGGTAGCAGAAAAGAGTGTTGTTTGTATCAGCTAGAGAAGATATTTATTTCAGTGATTGATTTCTGATTGATCATACAATGTCTATTATTATATGATTTCTGTTATTATCATACAACTCTGATGATGATCATCTCTCTCTTTTATCTCTTTGAGTGAAGAGCAGTCTTCTTTAAATCTGATTCATCACTCTTATCTCTTTTTCTCACATCTCATCTGTTTGCATATGTGGCATTTGCCTGAGTATGAAGTTTTCTCTCAATAAGTGAAGCAGTATTAATCAGATACTCTTTCACTCACTGCTCTTTGTATACTATCTTTTGAGATGTTCTAGAACCACACTGATATGATAACTATGAATCACTTTGTAGACAGAATTATCACACTCTGAAGAAGCCTGCGCTTCTCACTGGTTTTTAAACATGCTATCAGATGTGATTCAAAGGTTTCTTAAGTCAGCGTACAATTACAGGCGTACACCGGCTTCTTATATATTGAATCTCGTACGCTAAATTAATTAGTGGCCGCTAGGGCCCCCTTTACATTCGTACGCTAGTAGTTCGGAAGCGGCCGCGTTATTATCCGACGGTCGTACGTTCTTCCGAACCACATTTTATTAGAGAAAGTGGCAGTTTTAATATCTTCAATGTCTGAATTAACTTTGACTTTAAAACATGATCAAATGCTTCTTTTATATCAATAAAAACTGCAGTTGAGACCAGACTCTCATGCTTTGCTATTTGAATATCATGAACAACTGAGATGTGATTCAAAGGTTGCTTAAGCCAGCGTACGATTACAGGCGTACGCCGGCTTCTTATATTGTAATCTTGTACACTAAATTAATTAGCATATGCTATGGCCCCTTTACACTCGTACATGTACACTAGTAGTTTGGAAGCGGCTGCGGTATTATCCGACAGTTGTACATTCTTCCAAACTACATCCTCCCCCACCAGATTCAGTCACGCTCACATGACTATGTTGTACACCCTAGCTTCATGCAGATTAGCTCACCACTAGCATTTCACAATTATGTGACCTATTCCTGATTCAGCTAGTGTTCTGCATATGCTCTCACAAAGAAACTTTCACTATATTACATCACTTATTCACTAACTTTTCTCATTCTTCAATCATCTTCTTCATTTCATCATCATCAAACACTATCATTATTCAAGATTTCTACCTCTTCTCCTGTTCAACTCTTTCTATCTATTCATCTATTACATTGTACACATTCCTGGCAATGGCCTCTCATTCCCACAACAAGTATCATTGTAGTGCTCATATCAGGCAGTTCATTAGCAGTAAGTGTAATATATTGTGAAATGTGATCAGGACTTGTTTATCTTCTAATGATTGTCAGAATGTACTATCATGAATGGCACATCTTCTTCATCTTCTTGTACATTCTCTTCATCTTCTCATATGTTCTTGACTGTTTCTCTCTCAGTGAGTTTCTGATCATGTTTTCTAGCACAATTTGTGTGAACACAGATACTGATATGTTTGTTTTTATTTGTGTAGAATCTTCACATGTTAACAGATCTGTGTTCACTGATGATAGTGAACTCAATGTTGAATCATTGATTGAGAACTTGAAGAATGTGATAATGAAGAAATTGTCTGTGCTATATATGACTGAGTCTTCTGCATCTCTCTCTGTCTTCTCTGTTCCTTTCTTCACCACTCTCTCTCAATCTCCTACACCTGTCTCTGTGTCTGGTTCTCCCGCTTCTGCTACCTCTGTTCCCGCGACCCTCACTCCTGCTACTCCTGGTTTTGCTGTCTCTGCTTTTGTTATCAGCTCTCTCTGTTTCAAGAAGATATTGCATAGACTTAATGAACTACATCTCTCAGTGTGTATGCTTTCACTCTTCTTACTAACTTCTAGAATGATTTATTGTATGAAGATGATGTATAACATGACTATCTGAAGCTTGATCACAAATGCTGATTATTATGTTCATTTTAAATATTTGTGATGAGATAATTGTTCATTTATATCAGAGAATCATCCCTTCTCTCAACAGTGTCTAGATTGTAAGTCTTTTCATTTTTCATCTTTTTCTTCTGACACTGATTTTCCTGTTCTTAGAAGAAATTGTTATAGGTTTTGCTGTGCATGAAGTCATGACATTCACAGATATCAAGAAGCTTTTTATAACTGTAAAGTTCAACATTGTGAAGACATCTGCTCTGATGAATTCTTTCAGAATGATAGATCTGTATTAGTCTAATCTCTGATATCTGTCATCTGACTTTGTGATGCAGGCAAAAGATATCTGTGTTTTCAGAAATGAGAATGTGAATGTTGTTCTCTTTTACACCCGCGGGCGTGAGGCTCATATACCTTGTCTGAGATGTTGTCATGAGAATGAGCTGTTTGCATGCTGTATTCTGCTTCCTGTATTTCTCTGTGTCTTTCTCTCTCTTTCTGAGAAGCCTCATGTGTGTTGTAATTGTGTGTACAATTCTAAGGCCAGTGAGTGTTTATTCAGTAACTGTTCTCATCTCTGATTCTGTGATTTTGTACACTAACAATAGTTCTTAGTTGCTTCAGCACCAGAGATCATTTTAATTGAAGATGACAATGCTGCTGAGACTATTCTCTCTCACTCTCAAGCTTCTTCTATTACTTTCTCTCTCTCCTCTGCAGAGAAGATTGTGTACACATCAGATTGTAAGTGTTCAGCTCTGAATGACTTTCATTATTATTCATTCAGTTCTGCATCTTCTTCTTCTGTTTCTTTCACCTTCATTTCTTCTGCCCTGGCTCCTGGTTCTGCAGGTTCTGCACTCTCCTTCAATTTCTCTACACATACATGTACACATTTCTATATTGGCATTCCAGTCAATCTTGTGATAAATGACATTAATGTCATATGCAGAGTGATAGAGGAATCAGAGACATGTGTGATGTTATTGTGAGAGCAGCTTGCAGCCCTCAAATCCCTTGCAGACCTTGAGTTTTGAGATTTCCTTTGTTTTTGATGTTTTTCAGGTGATATGATGTTGGAAATAGATTAAACATGTGACATATGAAAATGAATGAAGTGTGTATGATAACATTTGTCTTTTTGCAGCTGACTCTTACAGTTGATGATCAATTCATTATTTCTTTTCTTTTTCTTACACTTTTTCTTTATCTGCTAGTCACTACTCTTACATGATCTCTATATAATACAGTATTCAGTGACTAGGTTCAGCAGCTTTCATCTTTGTGATTCTGTCTTGTGCATTATACTGTCTCTCTTCACTCACTCAGATCACTACAGTGAACAGCTCATTGAAACTAACCTCACCTGACCTCTGAG
>NW_025544779.1:3034478-3061133 GCF_000003525.1 Blastomyces dermatitidis ER-3 | reverse complement strand
CACTCTTTGCTATATTGCATTCACTATCTACAGTGTGTTATCATATGATCAGCTACAGTCTTATCACTTATTAAAGTGTGATATTTGCCTGATTTCTTCATTACTTCTCATTCTTTTCTTATTATTATGAAAAGATTGAAATAAGTGAGATCATCTGATTTGTAAGTGTCTATGATTTCTCTTACTTCTTGAGACTTTTTAATTGTAAGCTTCTTCTTTTTCAATACTGATAATAGTGCTGTGAATAATTATAATCTGCTTGAGTCTTGCATCTTTGCTTTCACAAGTCATGAATCATTGATTAAGTTGTGTAAGATTCATTTCTCTGATTCTTTCAATGTGTATGTTCTCAGAGAATGTGATTTAAGTATCTTATATAACTCAAATCATCTAGATTGAAACTTCTCAGAACTCTTATTACATATGAGAACTTACATTCTTATCTTGAGACTTGATTTCTTAACAAGTGAGTCTTGTATTCTTTTCAATTGAATTGCTTGATTCAGAAGTAACTTATTAGCTTTTGCACATACATGGCTGATCTCTTTCAATCTTGGTTTCATATTCACAACTGTTGCATTCACAACTGCTACTGTTGCATTCATAACTACTCTCTTCCCCATCTTTTTCAAAGCATTCTCCAGGATGCGCGGGTGCAATTCATACAACAGATAGAATGATGAACACTTGAAGACTGCATGCTGTTGAATTCACATGATCAATAGCGCCTGCCTGAGATATTCATCTCATAGTCTCATAGACTTACTCACTAGATATTTTGTCAGCATGTTGCTCAAGATTTCATTCAAGTGTTTCATCTTTCTATTTATCTGCAGATGATATGATGTTGTTCTACAATGTCTTGTCTGTAACTGGCTCATGAAATGCCTCATCACTTCTTCTATGAGATTTGCACTGTTATCAGTTAGGATCTCATGCGGCATTCCATAGTTGACATAGATCTCATCATGTAGGAACTTCATCATCACTCCCTCTGTCACCTCTGGAACTGCTTTCGCGACTGGCCAGCCAGTAGTGTAATCAATAGCAGTGATTATTCATTGATTTCCATTTGATATTTGCGGCAATATGTCTATGAGGTTCATCTCTCATTATTCAAACAGTTATATTGTACACTTTATCTGATGTTGTACTTCTTCACATTCTAACCCTTTCTTAGATTCTTTCATGACCTGGCAATTCAGGCACTCATGAGTGTACGCCTGGATGTTCTCAGCCATGCTTGGCCAGTATGCTCTTGATTTGAGTATATTCATGAGTTCAGAGCTTTCTAAGTGACTGAATTCTTTGTGCATGTGAGTCATCAAGTCATGTCAAAATGAAGGTTCTAGATAGAGAGCTTCTGTGTATCCTAGATTGCAGTAAAGCACAATGTTGTTTTTCAATTTTCTCAGCTTGAAGTTCAGAAGCATCTCTTCTACTACTTTTGTGAGACACTTGTTATCTGACACCTTGTCATTCTTCAAGTAAGAGATCATAGTGTTCACTCATTCTGATTCCTTGCATCCTCTCAGTGTGTTTAACACAAACATTTCTTGTGCCTGGTTTGCAGAACCCTCACCCATGAAATCAGGTCTGCAACTGATTGCATTTAGTACCACTATATTCAATTCTTTTCAGTATTTGATATGAAGATTGTATGCTTGAAACTCTGAGATTCAATGTACTAAGTGTTTAAAAGATTTTGTTGTTAATTATAGATAGATAAGACTTTCATAATCTGTGATCACTGTTGTTGTATGCTCATTATTGATATATCTATCTCATAATGTCAGCATGTGCTTGATCACTAGCAATTTCTTTTCATGCACTGAGTAATTAAGCTCAGCATCTGATAGTTTTCTATCATTGTACATCACCAGGTGCAGCTTGCCATTCTTACTCATCTGTAGAAGAGCGCCTCTGATAGCTCATTCAGATGTGTCTGTCTTGATATAGAAAGGTTTATCACAATCTGATTGAATAAGCACTGAGGATGTTGTTATGTATTCTCTCAGTGTGAGAAAAGCCTCTTCACACGCGGCATTTCAGATGATTGAATGAAACTTCTTCTTTCACAGATTTGCATTCATTTCTCTTAAGAGATCTGAGAGTGGTGCAGATATTTGTGTGAAATCCTTGATGAATCTGCAGTAGTATGAGATCAACTCAAGAAACTGTCATACATAGTGTACATTCCTCAGCCACGGCCAATTCACTATGACATTCAATTTCTCTGAGATGAGGTATATACAGTCATCACTCACTACATGTTCTACAAACTTCAACTCTTCCATTTCAAACACACACTTGGTTGATTTGATATAGAGCTTATACTCTGTCAGAGTTGTAAGCACTTCATCAAGATACTTCAGATGTTTATTATATGAGTTTGAAAAGACTAGAATGTTATCAAGATATATGAGGCATGAGGTTTCATTCTGTTTATAAAGAATTGTATTCATCATTGTTTGAAAGATGACAGATGCATTTGTCAGACTGAATGACATTATCAGGAATTCAAACTTTCTTCATTGTATATTAAATGCAGTTCACAGGACTGACAGTTCATCTATACAGATCTGCCAGTATTCTGAGAGAAGATTAATCTTTGATAGATATCAGGTGTTTCTGACTGTATTCAACTGTTATTGAATCTGTGACAGTGAATATTCATTCTTGATTGTAAGCTTGTTGAGTGCTTGATAATCAATACACATCTGTCACTTCTCATCTGCCTTTTTCATGAATAGAACTGGAAAGCCTCATGCACTTGATGAGAATTGTATGAGACCATGTTCTAGAAGATCTGTGATCTGATGCTTCTGTTCTTTGAGGTGTGTTTGTGACAGGGGGTACACATTCTGGTTGACTGGTTTTGTGTCCCTCATGTCAATCTCATGTATGAATTCTTGTTTCAGTGGCAATTCCAGTGAAAGATCTGTTTGAAAGATCTTTTCATACTTCTTCAGAAGCTTCTTCATACACTTGTCCTTCTGCATATTCTTTATCTTAGTTTTCTCTGCTTTCAGGTCCTGTATGATATACAGGATGCTTTCAGATGAGATCTTGTGAATTGTTCTCTTTGCTTATTGATGTGTAAGCAGATTTAACCCTTCTATATCAGAGATGTGAAATATCCTTCTCATATCAGTTAATAGAATTGTATGAACCATTTTCTTTCTATCAGTCAACTGCATATGACATGTATGTTATTGAATCTGCAGATTGAATCTTTGAAATCAATTAAGTTTGAGAATAAGGTCATATTTCATGTTCTGCAGCTCTCACACTCAAATATAGCAAGATCATTCTCTGAAGTGCAAGGGAACTCTTACTTTTGCAGGTGATATCAGATATCAGTTATCAGATAATTGTATGCATTAAGAATTCTTCACTTAGTGAACTTCTTTCAATCTTCAGATCATATGATCATCAATATATTATGTAGAAGCTTCTATGTCTGCTAACACTTTTGCAGCCATCTCTTGATTCTTACTCAAGTGCCTTCTATACATTAACATTTCAGGTCTCAAGGCATTGAGATGAGTGTTCACTTCATCATTCTCATCTGTACCTCATTTGAGAGCCTGCTTCTTCTTTGCATTTACAGGATTCAGAGAATCATCTAACACGGGCATCTCTTTCACTTTGAAGACTTTTCATAGAATATCAGCAAGTGTCTCTGAGCTTACTGATCCTGCTAGTTTTTTGACTCTCTTGCTTCTCTTGACTGTGCACACTGAATGCAATCTTTTGCATCATGATTTTGGCATTCGCAGTTGAAGCAAGCTCAATACTTGTGACATCAAGGTTTTCACTCAGAGGATCTCTTTTTCAGGGGATTCAGTGCTTTAGTGATGGCATTCAGATCTAGATTCATTGTGTCTGAGTGTGTGACTTGTGTTATAGAAGTCTGATTACTCATTCTTCACTGAGACATACTCAATTGCAGTATTTTCTGTTACAATTGACTTGCTTGTTTCTGTACAATGAGGATGTTGTATGCTTTCTTCACTGTGTCTGGCTGTGAGGTTAAGCATTTTCATTCCACTCTCAACTCAGACATAAAACCATGAATGAAGATCTGTAAACAGAAAGATGTTGAAAGCTCTTCATTTAACACAAGATAGTGTAAGCTGAAGTGTGTGAAGTACAATGTAAGATTACTTACTTGTCTACACTCAGTGAAGTGTTCATAACACTTATCTCACACATTCACTTTCTCAAAGTTGTGCAAGATTCACTTGAAAAACTCATTTCATATTCATGAGAATGAATATCACTTCAGATCTGTAAGATTCATCTTTTCATCAGTCATTTATAATGACTTTGCTTTTTCATGTAGAAATGTGACAGATCTTAAGACTTGTTGAAATTCTGTTAACTGCCTGTCTGTGAGTTCATGTTCAATCTGATAATATGATTGCATCTGACTTAGCCAGCTAATTGCAGCATTATTTTTTCAGTCACTATTAAAACTTGATGACTTCAGCAGATCTTCTGACTTGATATATTTCATGCTCAGATTCTCATTCTGTGCAGTGATCTCTGATAATGTGTACACTTCTGAAGAGATTATAAATGATTGTGATGAGATCTTCAGGTTCAGTGTAGTCACCTGTCTGTGTAAACATTTGATCTCCTGCTGCAGACCTAAGATCTGGTTTTCTCTATTCTTATTGATGATGGTGATTGTGTCAGTGAAGCTCTTCATAGTGAATGCTTGATCTGCAGTAAATGTCAATTGTTGTTTAATCTCTGTCTCAGCCTGTCACTGTGTATGCAAGGCCTTGATCTCATTTAGAATTCTTGTACACATACAGAGCTTCAATTCTGGTTTGACAGTCTCAGCTGCTTTTCTTACTGCTTTGAGTAAACCCTCTGAGAGGTTCTGCATATCTTTCAGTTCAGATAGCAGAGAAGAGTGTTATTTGTATCAGCTAGAAGAGGTATTCATTTTAATAGTTTCTTGTTGATTGTATGATATCTATTGTTATTGCTGTATTATTATATCACTATATCATTATATTGCTATATCACTCTGTTATCATTGTACAACTTCAGTGATGACCACCCCTCTCTTTTATCTCTTTGAATAGAGAGTGATCTTCTTTGAATCTGGTTCACTGCTCTCATTTCTTTTCTCACATCTCATCTGTTCACATATGTGATATTCACCTGAGTATGAAGTTTTCCCTTAACAAGCAAAGCAGTATCAATCAGATGCTCTTTCACTCATCACTCTTCATACACTATCTTTTGAGGTGTTCTAGAACCACACTGGCATGATAACTATGAATTGCTTTGTAGATGGAATTATCATGCCCTGAAGAAGCCTGTGCTTCTCACTGGTTTTTAGACATGCTATCAGATGTGATTCAAAGGTTGCTTAAGCTAGTGTATGATTACAGGCGTACGCCGGCTTCTTATATTATAATCTCGTATGCTAAATTAATTAGCATACACTATGGCCCCTTTACACTTGTACGCGTACGCTAGTAGTTCGGAAGCGGCCGCGGTATTATCCGACAGTCGTACGTTCTTCCGAACCACAGAGAGAACAGTGTCAATTGCAGAACACTGTTTTCTATCTCTTATTTATTCACTGAATAAAAGAGAATCATCTATAGAGCTTATAAAAGATAGTTAAGTAGCTATTATCTTTTCTAAAACCTTTCCTAGACAGTTCAATAGAGATATTACTCTATATGACTTAGAAATTAAAGTTTTTCTATTAGGTTTTGCAAGAATCACTTCAGTGACTTCTCTCCAGCATTCAGAATGATATTCATTTTTCAAGAGATTGAAAAAGAGCTCAAAATATTCATTCTTTAAGTAGGAATATGTATTTTGAATAATCAAGTGATTAATTGAATCAAGACCTGCAGCAGTTTTAACAGAACTTGAGAAGATAGCTGACTCTAATTCATCTTATGTAAGATCAGGTCATTTCCAGTTATTTTCATCAATGTAGTTGAGAAGTAATATATTCTCTTTCTCTTTCTCTGAATCTGAATCTGATGAGTTCTGAAAGAGAATTCTCATGAAAGCTTGACATTTTTTCTCAAAAGAGTTTGCTGTATATAATTCATTCTGAAACTCATATTCTAGAGCTGGAAGTTTTGCTACACTTCTTGTTTTAGTATAGTTAAAAGCTTTAAAAACTTCCTTTTCTTGTGCTTCTTTAAGAAATTTATTTCAGCAGTCTGTTTTAGCTCTTTTAATATCTGAAAAATATTCATTTCTGACAGCTTTGAACTCTTCATCAGATATTACATCATTCTTTCAATCTCTTCTAGCAGTAGCTAATTCTTTCCTTTTAGATGAGATATTCTTATTTCATCAAGGTTTTGAATACTCAGAAGATTTTCTTTTTGAAATATTATCTCTAACACTTGTTAGAATAATAGATGTAATAAGCTTCACTCTATTCTCAAGCATTTCATTTGAGATATCTTGATCAGAATTTCAATATAGCTCATTCTGTCTTTCAGATTTTAACAGTTTTATACTCTCTTCAACTACTTTTCAATCAGCTTTTTCAAAGTTATACTGATTAGAGAGAAGAGGATTTTCACTCATTTATTTTTCACTCAGTTCAATATTAAATTGAATAATCTCATGACCTGATTCTGATGTCTCATTTGAATTAATAAATCAGTTTACAAGTCTTCTTTTCATTAGATTTTATGACATGAATGTTAGATCTATAATAGACTTCTGTTTCATGTCTTTTCTAAAGAATGTTTGTTAATCAGACTTATTAATCAAATCTATTGAATGCTCAAAGATTCATTCAATCAGATTATCAGCTCTCATTACTCTCTTGCATTCTGAATTTCATCAGAGATGATGTGCATTGAAATCTCCTGCAATTATAGAGTTTCTTGATAAAGTTATGTTCAGAAATCCTCTATCAATTGTTCAGATATTGTTGTTTTTCTTCAATGACTTTTCATTATAGATATTTATGAGCTGTATAGTATCAAACTTATTTTCTTTATCTATAATATCACTCACCAGAATATCAGGGTCAGACATAATATCAAGTCTTAGATTAAATTGATATCTTGATCTCTTTCTTTCATAGATCACTACTCTTGACTTTATCTCAGACTTTTGAGGTAAAAAGCAGTGGTAGCTTGAATGAGAAATGACATATTTTTGCTCAGCATCAAAATTCAGCTCCTGAAGTAGTATAAAATCAACTTTTTATTCAAATGTAATTTGAAGACAAGAATAAATGCAATTTGAGTTTCTATTTACATTATTTTGAATAAATGTGATTTTTGAAGAGTTTTTAAACTTTTTTTATTGTTTTTGTTGTATATTCATACTAAAAGAGAGTAGAGTAAAATCTAATTACTATCATCAGATAGTAGATTATAACTGTTCTGAAAAGTAGAAATCTCAACTGCTTGCATTATATCTAGTTTATCATCAGAGTTATTTCTCAATTCTCTAATCTTAACAGAAGTTTGAGAATTCAAATTCTGTTTACATTTCACTGAAGAATTGAAGTTTGAAGACTTAGATAATTGAGAGTTTCTTCTTTTTGAGCTTGCAGTTGTGAGTTTACTGATTTGACTATTCTCTTCAGTTCTAGATTTACTCTGAGCTTCATCTTTTCTTCAGTTCTTTTGAGTTCTTGAAGCAAACATACATTCTTTTAAGCTAGATGCATGTTTTTCTTTGCAATTAGAGCATTTAAGCAGAGTGTGTTGACATATTTCACCTCTTTTTAAGCATGTTTCACATTTATACTCACTAGTTTTGTGATCTCTGGCACAGAATACACATTTTGAGTCTCTGAAACAGAAGATTACAAAGTGTTCATATCTTTGACAGTTTGAACACTGTGTTTGAGCTTTAAGATTCATTCTTGAGTCTTTGTATTTATGAACTCTCATTTTCAAACCTGCTACTCTTACTTCAGACATCTTTGACTGTTTCATTGTCTTTGTATATACTAGAACAGAGGTATTTCTTCTGCTTTGTCTGAACTTAATTGAATTTAGTCATACAGGCTTCTTTCTCAGTTGAATAGAGTTGTATTCTTCTAATTCATTTTTAAGAAGTAGCATTTCTTCTTCACAGTCAAAAATTTCAACTGAAATATCATGAAGAATGAATTTGTCTCACTTTTCATCTCTCTCAGATAGAATTGTTATATTTAACAAAGATTTTACTGCTGATTTTCAGAGATTCTCATTCTGAATAAGGAATTCAGCACTGAATTCAGACATTGTAGTCAGAATAATGAAGTTTTCAAAGAAGAATAGCTCAATTGAAGCTATAACTGATTTTTAAACTTCAATATCTGTTATTAACTGAGAAAAGAACTGCTGATTGATTTCATTTCTAATTCTGAAAATGAGGTTTGAGTTTAGCTTATTTCTCTGCAATATGTCCTGATTTGAGACTTTGAGAATAAGTCTTCTATCTCTGAAGATTTGAAGATTTTTCTCTTTTTGCATTTTTTTCTTCACTCTTCTATCACTAGAAGTATGAGCAGTATTCTTCTCAGTTTTCTCAGAATTTTGAGCAGGTTTTGAGATAGCAGATTTAGAGATAGCAGGTTTAGAGGCAGCAGATTCAGCTGCTTGAGCATATGTTTTCTTCTGATTTAAAGAAGAAGAAGAAGAAGAAGTAGAAAAGAAAGCAGAGCAAACTGAAAAGTCAGTAATTGTATTAGAAATTTTCAAAGTTTTTTGAACTGTGTTTGAAATTCCAAGTTTGAACTTGATCACTTTCTGTAGTTGTCTAGTCTAAGCATGAAGAATTAACAGAACTTCTTCATTTATCTCACTCAGACACTGCTTTTCAAAAATTTTACTTGCTTTTTCAAGTTTCTGTATTTCAAGAACTTGTTGTTTCTCTATTTCTTCTTTCTTTCTTCACTTCAGAATTTCAATCTCAGAGATAGCATTTGAAAAAGCATCTTTTTTCACATCAACTGAGTGTACTTTTGAACTCATTGTTCTTACTCAATGAAAAGTTGATCAGACTAATTCAATTGAGATATTTATTAAACTCTTTTAAATTGAAAAGTTGGTCAGACTGTTTCAATTAAGAGATTTCTAAGTCTGTTTTCAATTGAAAAGTTGGTCAGACTATTTCAAAAGAAGAATAGCAGACTTTTGTGTATAAAACATCTGATTTTTTTCACACTAGTTCAGTAACTAGGTTAGATTTTTGAAGAGAATCTAATAAACTAAAATTGATTTTTAAGATAAATCAATAAAATCTTTACAATCTCTTTCTTGAAATACAGTGAGGAAAAGTATGATATTAATTGATAGTAAATCAGATAATATGACAGTTTTTAAGAGAAAAACTGACAAAAAATAAATCAATTTTTTGCAGAGAAATTGATTCAAACTGTTCAATTTTATTCTAAATTATTCAATTCTTCTCACACAACAAGTGTGCAACTCAAATCAGTTAATAAAGAGTGTAAAAAAGAATTAAGTATTAATAATAGCTCTTCAGTCACTGAAAAAGTAATTCTTACTTAAAAGAATATGAAATTATGACAGAAAACAACTCTGTTTTTAATTCTTTGTAAGAATATTATATAAAACTCAGAGAAAAACACCTTATTTTTTCAAGAGAAGTAAAAAACTATTTCTAAGATCTTTCTTTTTTTTGCATTAACTGCTGCAGAAGAATGAGATAGAAACTGCTAAGATATACACTACTGTATACTCTCTATCAAGACTTTCTCTCTTCAGAGTCTTGATATTATAGAGAATATAAGTCTGTTTCTATATAATAATGTAAATATTGTCAGCAGAATGTAGAGGAACTGGTTATTTATATCTTAAAATAGAAGACTTTATCAATGATTATATCAATATAGAGTTCATTCTCAAATTCAATAGAAACCTAGTATTACTGTTCTCAATTTCTTGCAGAATCTATTGAATATTGAGATATTAAAACTAGATTTAATATATCTCACTGTGCAGGGATCAAAGGCTCAGTCAGATCTTGAGATATACTGATTTTATAGTTATCATGTCTGCTGATTATATATTAAGCACAGTTGCTGAGATATCTTTTTGTACTTTTCTATCAGAGATAAGCCAGATTGAGAGAGATGATATAAGAGTGAGACTCAGTGTTGATATCTAGATACACTGAAGACAGACTGTGAAGAGTTACACTTCAGAAGTGATTATTGATTATATGCTTGATATTATCACTGAGATATCTTTTTGTATTTTTCTGCCGGGAATGGGCCAGATTAGGAAGGGTGATATGAGGGTGAGACTTGGCATTGATGTTTTGAAACATCAAAGATGAACAGGGTTTTCACAGAGATCACTCCTCAGATATCTCCACAACTATAGATTGAGAATCTTTCAAAATCAAGAAGATTGATGCATATGACTAGGTCTCTTCACCTTACAATTTGTATGGCAATTTGGCCCGGGGTTGTGGTGTGATAGGGGAGAATGAGGGATAATCCCACGCAGGAGTTCCGAATGACATCTGGTTCACATTTGGCTGGATAACTCCACCATCACACGGGGTATGCGGTCGGCGATGGGGTCAAAATGCTCGTATGATCAAGGGCTTTTTGATGAATCTATCGGCGGGTTCTTATTCCAAAAATCGAGCGAGTTCGTGGTGGAGCGGTTGGATATAAGCCTGTTCTTTCTTATATATAATTATTACATGAAGATGTTAGATCTTCTAGAAATTATACAGTTTATACTGAACTCTCACAGTCTGATTCAGATTACTGATAATATAGTAACTAAACTCTGATATATCTGTGATTGAGTAGAAATCTTTATGATAAGTACTAAACATAATTAAGAAGATTGAATTAATGTTTACTAAGACTCTACTGAATAATATAAGATAGAAGATCTGATATAATTGAATCTTAAGAATATATGAATCACATATTCATCTTATACACTAGATTATCACCATGTCAGATATAAAGTGATAGAAGTTCTAGATAGTCATAACTACTGTCTGAACACATTATCAGAGATTTATAATATCTTTCATATAAGCTTACTTCACTGCACTATCACTGATCTGTTTTCTTCTTCTTCTCAACTGACTTCTGACTAGACTGGCTGCTGAGATCATGAATTTCACATTTGATCTCATTTGATCTGATCTCATACATTTCTTGACGTGAGTTCCACCAGAATCAAGCCTCAAAAAAAATTTGAAAATAAATCATTTCTGAGAGAAATGGTGTGAAAAATGACCAGATTTAATTCAAGAACAGTGAAATGAGAGTAATTTCTCAGAATAAACTGTGAAAGATGATCATTCTTTCAAAATCAGAATGAGACTGAGACTGAAGATTAAATTTAGTCTCATTCAGTTCATTCAGTGATTGCTTATATAATCAGAATTTGATAACAATTATTGATAATACTCATGAAACAACTAAATACATTCTTGTGTAAGTTTATTCTTCACTTTCTCATGAAAACTACACTTCTCTGATATACTGTGATCAGAGGCATTAAACTGTCTGATAATTTCATGTTTTATAATTATGAGTTTCTTGATTGTTTCTTCTTGTAATTGTTCTCAGTGATAGTGATAAATATCTCAGCTTGAGTTGAACTTTTGCTTCATTCTCATCTCTATCAATGAAATTATCAGAATATCACACATCATCAGTGCAACAGTTGAATATATACTCTTAACAATTTTTCATAACTCTAGAATTGATTTGATGTGTAAATTTGTTGAATTATCTTGAAGATAGCAGTCAAATTCAGTTTTACAAGTATGTAGTTTTACCTAGACTGACCGTGTGACCGTGTCTGAAATCAGGATCAGATTTTTTGATAGTCTTATTATCAATTCGACTGATCTCATTACACAGTTTTAACATTAGATAGTAGTTTCATACTGTCTCAGTGAGACTTACTGTCTACTCTTATCATATTTTTCAAATGAGATCATGATTTTTACTTCTCAATTTAAATTATTTTTATTGCTTTAAATGACTTTAAATCTCATTTGAGTGTTATCAAAAAGCATTACTTTTTAAAAAATTAAAAATAGTCTAAAAAAACCTTAAAATGTCTAAAAATAGTAACTTTATGCTAAGAATGGGACTAAATGAGATCAAATGAAATTAATTCCTCATTTTTTTCAAGTCATGATTTCATTTTAAGATCTGATATATAGTCACTTTACATGTTTTTTTGATAGCCAGTCCCAGCGGGATTCACGTCAAGAAATGTATGAGATCAGATCAAATGAGACCAAATATGAAATTCATGATCCCGGCGGCCAGTCTAGTTTTACCTGATTTTCAGCTGTAATTAATGTATGCAAGTTCTGTTTCAAAGTTAGTATTATAGTTCTATGTAATATGAAGTATTACTAAAGATTGTTACTTACTAGAAAATTGTATTTCACTGTCTTCACATCTCTAACATCTGCTTATTCAAATCTCTGATAGTTAACATTGTAGTAGTTTCAGACTAATTTAACATACAAGTCTCATTTCTTCTCTATTCAATCTTGAGAAGTGTAGATATTAATTCAACAGAAGAGATCTAGTAGAGCTGCTATAGCATAGTACTTTGCAAAAGATTGTTCAGTTTTACTATAGTAATATATCAGTTTATCTCTTACAGTAATAGTAGCCTGTGCTATAGCATCATCCCAGACTGAATTTCTCTTTAAGTGATTCAACTACTTCTCAAGATGAGTAAATAAACTGTTATACACTTATCAGACTGACTGCAGTATTAATGTATAAGTGATTAAGACTGTCTTTGTTATCTTATAAAACTGAAACAGTAAATCAATCACATATTTCAACTGAGTTCACTTCATATTAGAAAGTTTCAATGTCTGAATCTTTTCTCAATCAGAGTGTTACACTCAATGATTAATCATCTGACACAATTAAAGAGTCTGAACAGTTATTTTATATATTGAACTTCACTGTGTTCTAACATTCTGTATCATATTCAGTGATGTAACTGATTTATTTATTTATTGAATATCATAAAATTATTGTTGTTGTTGAGAGAAGATACAAATTGTATTAGCAATGTTTCAAATCTGTGATATTTAAATTATTAGTCAATCTATTCAAAATTAACAGTAGTATTATCAAAAAGCATTATCAAAAAGTAATATTAAAAAGTGTTATTAAAAAACATTATCTTTTGTAAAATGAATACAAAAGTTACTTAAGTAATCACTTTCATCTCATTATCATCTTAAGAATCAGTTATCTCATTATTCTTCATCTCAATGTTAAGATTCTTTATCAGTGTTTATATTATAAGTTGAACTACATGAGCAATGCAGAGAATATGACCTTGTTTATTATTTTAGAAATGCAAAGCCAATTTTTACTTTAAGCTGTTTATCATAGTATAGTTATTCACAGTATTATCAGTTGTAATTATAAGAAGACTGAGACTAATATCTCAATAGTCATTTTTAATCATAGTTATTAATATCTCTATTATATAATTCTCAGTATGACTACTGATCAATGATTCAAATTTAATTAATATCTCTTAATAAGTTCAGTTCTCATCAATATAATAACATGTAACTTTCATAAATGTAAGATTATTTATACTAGTTTATACATTCACTGTAAGAGATACTCTTCAATGATTCTTCAACTCTGATTCTAGATGTTGTATATTGACTTTATAGTATATCTCAAGATTGAATCAAAGACAGAATTAATGTGAAATATGAAGATTTGAATTAAGTATTTGAAGAAGTGTTTGAAATTTGAAGTTTTCAATTGATCAAAGAGAAAGATTCAGAGATATACATATACAAAGTAATTATTCACAGAAGTTATCAGATAAGAGTTATAAAATCAGAGTACTAATATATAATCATTTTTACATGATTTTCTTCAAATTAGAAAGTTAGTGTTATCAAAAATTATTATCTGATAGAGTAACTTATCAGCTCAGTAGTAATTTTCTGATTATTTTTCTTTTATTATTTACATTCTGATAACTTCAGATGTTAGAAAATTTCTTCAGAGTTATAATCAGTTCATGATGAATGTTTCTGAATGAAGTTGTAGTAATTATAGTAGAGAGATAACTCTTCAGTAATCTATAATATAATCTATTAATAATTATTTCATAGTTCATCTCAGTGTTTATATTGAGTTTTTCATAAATTTCATGACCTGAAATCAGATATGAAGAATAAAGTGATTATTCACTATAATTAAAAGAGAGTATTCTGTTTTGAATTGTAAATAACATAGACTTTGTAATTCACAGTGATTTCTTAAAGAGTTTATGAATCTTCAATAGAAGTAAAAGAAGTGAAAGAAGTGAATTCAGAAGATATAATAATAATTTAAGAAAGATAATAATTTATTTTCAATAACTGATCACTGATATGTGTAAGAAGAATTAATATAAGAGAAAATAATCTTCTTTCTTAGCTTAGTTATAATTTTAGTACTAACTCAGATTGAATATTATCAATGTATAAAAGTAAATAAATAATCTTGATTAATCTCTGTTATATTTCTTGAAATATATTAATATTATAAAAGAGAGTGTTATCAAATTACATTATCAGATAATATCATTAAAAATATATTAATATTGTAAATATTAATGTTGAAAAAATGTTGATACTTATACATTATAGTGGCATGGCATGATAGTTGAATATATATATATATATTATTTCTAACATTGATAATTGATTACAACTTGTACAATAATTTTTGAAAACTTAAAATTAATTTTAATTATTAACTAATAGTTATAAACTTATAACTAACTAATATAAAAAGAAAAAAACTTTTTCTACTTATTATCTTTCTTCTCTTTCTCATTCTTCTCATTATTCTTTATAATTCACTTCTCATTCTCATTCTTCTTCTTCTTCTTCTCATCTGAGATGATAATTATCTTAAAATCTCTCTCTACTGCCTTCTCAGAGAAGAGTTCTCACTGCTTCTTCTCAGTCAGGTCAATCTGTGTCTCAAAATCCTGCATTTTCTAATCTGCTGCCTCAGGTTCCATCTCAGCAGTAAGCAGATTGACATATCTAGAGAGCAGAGCTGTCTTCTCAATGTTCTGAATTATGAAGTGTATTCAAGATCTGAACAAGGTCTCAATCTTCTTCTTCTCTATCAGCTCCTGCTAATCAATTAGAGAACAGAAGTATTATCAAAAATTATTATCTCTTAATAAAAAACTTATCAGTTTTAACTTCTTTATCTCTTACTTTAATACCTTCTTAATCTTCTTCTGTCACTGCTTATTTATAGTAACACTCTTCTTCTCTCTCTCTCTCTTCATCTTAATCTTAAATCATTCTCAGAACTTCTCCTGATCTCACTGCTATTATATAAGACTCTTCACTGTCTTCTTTTTCAATCTCTCACAGGCAGTGCTATTCACATTATTTCTATACTTAGTTCAGTCTAAATTTATCAGAAGTATTACTTAAAATCATTATCATTCTACTCTCTTACAGAGCCTCTTCAAGATATTATAACATGTCTTGCAATCTGTCTCTCTGCACTTGAATACCTTCTTCTTCTCTCTTTTCAATCTGTGACAGTGCTCACGCGCCTTGATGATCCGCAGAACTGCAGAATATTTGAAGAGAGATGATATAATTAATTTTAATAAGTATTAAGAAGAGAGTGAAAGCAGGCAATAATATAATGATAATAATAATAGTGATAATAATGATAATGATGATAATGATAATAATAATGATAGTGATAATAATAATAATAATAGTGATGATAATAATAATGAAAGAAAGAGTGTATCAGAATATATTATTAACTTATCAAATATAAAGAGATAAAGAAACTATTAACAGCTTTCAGAGATGTACAGAAACAGCTACAGTGTTACATAGTAACATTATCTTTATTTAATATATACACTATTGATATTCTTTATATGCATTTATTATATAATCTATATCAGAAATACATGCAGAAAACAGATCTTTGTTACTAGAAAGAATAATTACAGCAATTCTCTGTATTCATATTATAAAGATAAGTTATTCTCATTTCTTTCTTCTCTCATTTCTCTTCTTCTTCAATTCATCACTAAGTTCAAGCTGATATGAAAACTATGAAACCACTCTTAGTAATTCTTAAATTGAAGAGTACAGACTAATCAAATTTTAAATAAAGATGAATTAAATTATATTCAATAATACTAATTATTCATCTCTCTTTTAATAAAACAACAGTCATGTCTTTCTTCTCCCTCTTAAATGAAACATGATCTGTGAAAAGCAAGTATCACATCAGGTCATAATAATCAACACAGTCTCAGTACACAGAGCTGTATACACACAGCATGTACTGAACTGAGAGACTGTGTGAGTTGTAAATTAACAGCAGCATCTCAGAAAGAGCTGTGCAGTGTGAGAAAGTTATAACTCTCAGTTACATGTGCAGAGAATGAATCACTGCAGTAAGTGTATATATATTATATAAAAGTAATGCTTTTTAGTAACACTCAGTCTCTGATATCATGAAAATAGAGTCTCTCTGTGAGATTCATTTTTATCAGAAGTTGAGAAATTTTATATTTCTTAAGATTATCTTCACATGCCTTGTCTGTGAAATCAATGAGAGAAATCATTAATTTCAGTATTCTATTCTTGATGTTATTCAAGTGACAGCAGAGTTCATTCTGATCATACTTTTTAAGTGTATGTTTTCTAATTATTCACATTTATACAGATATATACTGATTATTTATTAGATAATGTTAAGATAATGACTCATTACAGCTGTATTACTCTCACTATGAGAAATACATAGTTAGTAATAAATATTATAAAGACTCTGAAAAGTAAGTATTTTAAAAGTGCTACAGCTCTGTGATCTTGATTTTTTTTATTTTATTTTTTATTTTTTTATTTTTCTTTTCTTTTTTTTTCTTTTTATTTTTTTTTCTTTTTTTATTATGATTTTTTCTTATTTTTGTTTTTATTTTTTATTTTTTATTTTTTTTGTATTTTATATTTTTTTCATAATTAAAATTATATGAATTATAATCTATGTTAAGAAAAGTAATAATATTTGATAACACTTTCTATTGAATTTTCAATAAATGAGCACTATGTTATGATATTATATAAGTGAGAAATGATTTCATGATCTGATTTAATGTCATTCTCAATAATGAAATCAGAATGAAAATGTGACTAAGAATTTAAATATATTTTTTATCTGAAACTAGATTTTTATTTGAAAAGTGAATCTGAGACCTTTAATATTTGAAATAACATGATTTGAAATCAATATGATGAACACAAAAATTATGATCAGAAGTAATGCTTTTAGATAATATAATAACTATAAAGTTTGATTCTGATCTCAGACATGATTACACAGTCAGTCTACTTCTAACTGACAGCTGTCAGAGATCATAGAAGAAGATAATGAGCTTAAGTAAGAGATTGAAGATATTCTTAATAAGAGATTATACAGCCGCAGCTGATAATATCTTATGAAATGAGTGAGCTATGATTAACTGATCTGAACCTCAAGTTTTATATTATTTCAAACAGTGATTCTTGACTGATGAGAACTACTTCTGAAAAGAGAGAATTAATATAACAGACTGTGTCTGATCAATCATATAGACTATTCTATTACACTTCACAGATTTCAATCACTTCATTCTTGAATGTATATGCTCTGATTTTCAGTTATTCTCAATCACTGATTCTCATCTGTTATAAACATGTATGCTCTGATTCTCAGTCATTCTTAATCACTGATTCTCAGCTGCTATGAACATGTATAGATTCTTTCACTCTGAAGTCTCACTGTGTACATTATCACATACATGTATAAATATTCACTCTGATTACTGATTTTCATACTTTCTCTTTCTTTTCTTCTGTAATGTTTTTCTCTTTGTTATAAAAGACCTATCAATATTATACTGATCTATTCGGCGTAGACTTCTTACACTTTGCATCTTTTTTTAATAATTAGTTTCAGTGAGATTCATATCAAGAAATGTATGAGATTAGATTAAATGAAATTAAATATAAAATTCATAATTTCAGTGATTAGTCTAGTAGCTCTTAACTACACACAATTATATAGACTAAAGTTCATTACTATTTACAACTCAGCTTGAATACTATTATATATTTAACTTTTATATTTATCTTTCTACTGTGAATACTTCTAGTAGCTATCAGTATATTTTGTATTAAGCTGTGAATCACTGAATAATTATCTGTAAGTACTTATTCTTATATTTTAAGCTCTATCAGTCAGTAATTATTTAATATAACTGAAAGAATTAGAAACTTATATACTTCAATCTTTATAAACTCTACTGTAGATACTCAGAAGCTGTAAGAGATCTACACTGAATAGATCAGTATAATATATATAGATCTTATATAACAAAGTAAAAAATGTTAAAGAAGAAAAGAAAGAGAAAGTGTGAGAATCAGTGATCAGAGTGAATATTTATACATGTACATAATAAAGCTTTGAGACAGAAGAACAGAAATTTCATGAGTTTTTCAGCTAAGAATTGATAACTGAGAATCGGAGCTTTCAGTGAGATCTATAAAGTGGAATGAAATAGTCTATATAATTGATCAGACACAGCCGCCCCGGTGGCTGAATAGTTAATGCGGTCACCCGGTAGTGCCTTGGCGTGGGAAATCAAGGCATGTGAGTTCGAAACCCGCAGAGAATACATTAAATTCAGAACTTAAGCACCTCAGAGTTCTAATAAATACAGAGATGTACAAATTACTTTAATGAATTACTCTATGTTTCTGAGCTGAGAAGTTATTATTGCATGTATTTAATTATCACTTCTTTGTATTTTTCTATGTTGTTATTATCTTGATATAATCTTAACATCTGTATTTCTGTAAGAAGCCTACGCCGAATAGATTAGTATAATATTAATAGGTCTTATATAATAAAGTGAAAAACATTAAAGAAGAAAAGAAAGAGAAAGTGTGAAAATTAGCAATCAGAGTGAATATTTATACACATACACAGTAATATACATAGTGAAACTTTAAAGCAGAAGAATAGAAGTTTTTGTATGTAATGAAGCTTCAGAGTGAAAGAATAGAAATTCTGTAGATTTTTAACTGAGAATCAGTGACTGAGAATTGAAGTAGTAGAAATCTGTGAAGTGTAATAAAATAGTCTATATAATTAATCAGACACAGTCTGTCATATTAACTCTCTCTTTCTTTGTTAATTATACATAGCTCTCATCAGTCAAGAACTGTGATCTTAGATAACACAGAACTCAGAGTTCAGATCAGATAATTGTAACTGACTTATTTCACAAGATATTATCAGCTGCAGCTGTGAAATAGTAAGAAATCCCGCTTCTTATGAATTCTTTACCTCTATTTCTATCTCTTATATAATCAATGGAGTTAGCAGCTCTTGACTACATATAACTAGACTGACTATGTGACCGTGTCTGGGACCAGGACCAGATTTTTTGATAGTTCCATTATCAATTCGACTGATCCCATTACACGGTTTTAACATTAGATAGTAGTCTCATACTGTCCCAGTGGGACTTACTGTCTACTCTTGTCACATTTTCCAAATGGGACCATGATTTCCACTTCTCAATTTAAATTATTTTTATTGCTTTAAATGACTTTAAATCTCATTTGAGCATTACCAAAAAGCGTTACTTTTTAAAAAATTAAAAATAGTCTAAAAAAAACCTTAAAATGTCTAAAAATAGTAACTTTATGCCAAGAATGAGACTAAATGAGATCAAATGAGATCACTTTCTCATTTTTTTCAAGTCATGGTTTCATTTTAAGATCTGATATATAGTCACTTTACCTGTTTTTTTGATAGCCAGTCCCAGCGGGATTCACACCAAGAAATGTATGAGATCAGACCAAATGAGATCAAACATGAAATTCATGGTCCCGGCGGCCAGTCTACATATAACTATATAGACTGAAGTTTATGAATACTATTCATAACTCAGCTTGAATACTACTATACATTTGATCTCTACATTTTATCTTTCTACTGTAAATACTTTTAGTAGTTAACAGTATATATCATGTCAAGCTGTAAACACTCAAATAATCATCTGTGAGTACTTATTCTTATATTTCAAGCTCAGTCAGTTAGCAACTATCTGTTATGACTGAAAGAACTAGAAACTTGTATACTTCAATTTCTATAAACTCTACTACAGATACTCAGAAGCAGTCACTCAAATCATGAATTACTTCTGTAAAAGAAGTCTCAGAGAACTTATTAATTACTTACAGAATATCATTCTCTGTATCTGTAATAGAGAAACTCTCTGAACTGATGAATAAATCAATCTTAGTAAAGAACATTCTTGAGTATCTCTTACAGAATTAAGCTATTATTCTATAAGAAATGCTTACTATCTGTAAACACTCTTAAACTGAGTCTCTAGATATAATCTTCAGAGACACTTATAAACTGAAAAGAAACTTTCTTAAGTTATAATCACTTAAAATTACTTACTGAATCACAATCTATAAAAGCTTTTATAAGTTTGTATTTAAAATTGACTCATAAGTCTGACTATATAATATAAAAGATGAGAAAGCTGTTATCTATATAATAACAGATCTCTATTACACTGAAGTTAAGAACTAACTGAATTATCTAGAGAATAATTATAAGAGATTTCACTGATCTAGACTGACCGTGTGACCGTGTCTGGGACCAGGACCAGAATTTTTGATAGTTTCATTGTCAATTCGACAGATCCCATTACACAGTTCTAACATTAGATAGTAGTCCCATACTGTCCCAGTGGGACTTACTGTCTACTCTTGTCACATTTTCCAAATGGGACCATGATTTCCACTTCTCAATTTAAATTATTTTTATTGCTTTAAATGGCTTTAAATCTCATTTGAGTGTTACCAAAAAGCGTTACTTTTTAAAAAATTAAAAATAGTCTAAAAAAAACCTTAAAATGTCTAAAAATAGTAACTTTATGCCAAGAATGGGACTAAATGGGATCAAATGGAACCACTTTCTCATTTTTTTCAAGTCATGGTTTCATTTTGAGATCTGATATATAGTCACTTTGCATGTTTATTTAATGATTAGTCCCAGCGGGATTCACGCTAAGAAATGTATGAGACCAGACTAAATGGGATCAAATGTGAAATTCATGGTCCCGGCGGCCAGTCTACACTGATCTGTTCTCAAGATCTATTTAGAGAATAAGTTAAGAGACTCTGTGAGCTGAACAGAGAATATCTAAGCTGTGATCACTAATATTAGAAAAAGAGATAAGAAATCTGATAGACTACTCACAGTACTTTATAAAATTATAATATGAATTGATATCTGTAAAAACAGAGCTCTGAAATAAGACCTGAATAATGATATTTATAAAGAGACTGAATAAAGATATATAGAATAAGCTTATTAAGTAAGACTCTAAGCTCTTAACTCTGAAGAAACTGATGACTCTTATTCATTACTTACAGATCACTGTAAGAGTTACAGATCTGTGAAGAGTAGATTATTAATCAGCTCTGTAAGAATCAGAATAACAGAGAATAGATTTATCAGAGAAAGATAATAAGATATAAAGAGATTTATATCTGACTGTTGAGTAGAGAGAGAGAGCTTTATAAGCTTCTATAAACAGAGTGTATAATAGAGAGACTAAGAAAAAAAGTCTTTACTTTATCTATTCTAAATCAGAATATCTTCACACAAACTGTCTGAATAAATTAAAATAGAAATTTAAGAAGTTATGAACAGAGTCAGTAATAGTCTTCTTAAGAGCTTTAAAGCTGATATCTGAATTTGTTACTTCTCTGATGAAAATACTTACTCACAGAGAGAGACTATATCACAGTACTACTACTCTGTAAGTCTGAGAAGTATTGATAAACTCAGAATTCTAGGTCACTGTAGTGTCTCTAAAGCTTGTGAAGTGAATAAGCTAAATGATGAAAACTGAGAATTTGCTCTTATAATAAGCAGAGTGTGAGAACTCAGATCTAAGAGCTGAGAGACTTATAAGAGTTATCTTTGAATTACAAGATCTCTTCAGAATCTGAAGAAGATTTGTAGAAACTATAATTATTATAGATATTATAGATAACATGTACTTGAGACTTGTCAACTGCTTAGACTGACCGTGTGACCGTGTCTGAAACCAGGACTAGATTTTTTGATAGTCTCATTACCAATTCAACTGATTCCATTACACAGTTTTAACATTAGATAGTAGTTTCATACTGTCTCAGTAAGACTTACTGTCTACTCTTGTCACATTTTCCAAATGGGACCATGATTTCCACTTCTCAATTTAAATTATTTTTATTGCTTTAAATGACTTTAAATCTCATTTGAGCATTACCAAAAAGCGTTACTTTTTAAAAAATTAAAAATAGTCTAAAAAAAACCTTAAAATGTCTAAAAATAGTAACTTTATGCCAAGAATGAGACTAAATGAGATCAAATGAGATCACTTTCTCATTTTTTTCAAGTCATGGTTTCATTTTAAGATCTGATATATAGTCACTTTACCTGTTTTTTTGATAGCCAGTCCCAGCGGGATTCACGCCAAGAAATGTATGAGACCAGACCAAATGGGATCAAATGTGAAATTCATGGTCCCGGCGGCCAGTCTACAACCGCTTCACCACGAACTCGCTCGATTTTTCGAATAAGAACCCGCCAATAGATCCATCAAAAAGCCCTCGATCATACAAGCATTTTGACCCCATCGCCGACCGCATACCCCGTGTGGTGGTGGAGTTATCCAGCCAAATGTGAACCAGACAGCGTTCAAAACTCCTGTGTGGGATTATCCCTCATTCTCCCCTACCACACCACAACCCCGGGCCAAATTGCCATACAAATTGTAAGATGAAGAGACCTAGCCATATGCATCAATCTTCTCAATTTTGGAAGATTTCTGATCTGTAGTTGTGGAGATATCTCAGTAGTGATCTCCGCGAAAACCCTGTTCATCTTTGATGTTTCAAAACATCAACATTAAGTCTCACCCTCATACTACCCTTTCTAATCTGGCCCATCCTCAGCAGAAAAATACAAAAAGATATCTCAGTGATAATATCAAGCACATAATCAACAGTCACTTCTGAAGTGCAATCTTCATGATCTGTCTTTGATGTATCTAGACATTAACATCAAGTCTCACTCTTGTACCTCTTCTCTCAATCTGGCTCATCTCTGACAGAAAAGTACAAAAAGATACCTCAGTAACTGTATTTGATACATAATCAGCAGATACAATAACTATAAAATCAGTATACTTCAAGATCTGACTAAGCCTTTGATCTCTGCACAGTGAGATATATTAAATATAGTTTTAATACCTTAATATTCAATAGATTCTGCAAGAAATTGAGAACAGTAATACTAGATTTCTATTGAATTTGAGAATTAACTCTATATTGATATAATCATTGACAAAGTCTTCTATTTTGAGATATAAATAATCAGTTTCTCTACATTCTACTGATAATATTTATATTATTATATAGAAACAGACTTATATTCTCTATAATATCAAGACTCTGAAGAGAGAAAGTCTTGTTAGAGAGTATACAGTAGTGTATATCTTAGTAGTTTCTATCTCATTCTTCTGCAGCAGTTAATGCAAAAAAAAGATCTTAGAAATAGTTTTTTACTTCTCTTGAAAAAGTAAGATGTTTTTCTCTGAGTTTTATATAATATTCTTACAAAGAATTAAAAACAGAGCTGTTTTCTATCATAATTTCATATTCTTTTAAGTAAGAATTACTTTTTCAGTGACTGAAGAGCTTTTATTAATACTTAATTCTTTTTTACACTTTTTATTAACTGATTTGAGTTGTATACTTGTTATGTGAGAAGAATTGAATGATTTAGAATAAAATTAAATAGTTTTAATCAATTTCTCTGCAAAAAATTGATTTATTTTTTATCAGTTTTTCTCTCAAAAACTGTTATATTATCTGATTTATTATCAATTGATATCATACTTTTCCTCACTGTATCTTAAGAAAGAGATTATAAAGATTTTATTGATTTATCTCAAAAATTAATTTTAGTTTATTAGATTCTCTTCAAAAATCTAACCTAGTTACTGAACTAGTGTGAAAAAAATCAGATGTTTTATACACAAAAGTCTTTTATTCTTCTTTTGAAACAGTCTAATCAACTTTTCAATTGAAAACAGACTTAGAAATCTCTTAATTGAAAAAGTCTGACTAACTTTTCAAAAGAGTTTAATATATATCTCAATTGAAACAGTCTGATCAACTTTTCATTGAGTGAGAAAAATGCATTCAAAAATACACTCAGTTGATGTGAAAAAAGATGCTTTCTCAAATACTATTTCTGAGATTAAAATTCTGAAGAGAAGAAAGAAAGAAGAAATAGAGAAATAACAAGTTCTTAAAATACAGAAACTTGAAAAGGTAAGTAAGATTCTTGAAAAGCAGTGTCTGAGTGAGATAAATGAAGAAGTTCTGTTAATTCTTCATACTCAGAATAGACAACTACAGAAGATGATTAAGTTCAAACTCAGAATTTCAAACACAGTTCAAAAAACATTGAAAATTTCTAGTACAATCACTGACTTCTTATCTTGCTCTTCTTTCTTCTTTTCTACTTCTTCTTCTTTGAATCAGAAGAAAACATATGCTCAAGCAGCTGAATCTACTATCTCTAAACCTGCTATCTCAAAACATGCTCAAAATCCTGAGAAAACTGAGAAGAATAATGCTCATACTTCTATTGATAGAAAAGTAAAGAAAAAAATGTAAAAGAAGAAAAACTTCCAAATCTTCAGAAATAGAAGACTTATTCTCAAAGTCTCAAACCAGAAATATCTTGCAAAGAAACAAGCTAAATTCAAATCTTATTTTCAGAATTAGAAATGAAATTAATCAGCAGTTCTTTTCTCAGTTAATGACTGATATTAAAGTTCAAAAATCAGTTATAGCTTCAATTAAGTCATTCTTCTTTGAAAACTCTATCATTCTGACTACAATGTCTGAATTCAGTGCAGAATTCCTTATTCAGAATAACAATCTCTGAAAATCAGCAGTAGAATCTTTGTTAAATATAAAAATTCTATCTGAGAGAGATGAAAAGTGAGACAAATTCATTCTTTATAATATTTTAGTTGAAATTTTTAACTGTGAAGAAGAAATACTACTTCTCAAAAATGAATTAGAAGAATACAACTCTATTCAACTGAGAAAAGAGTCTGTATAACTAAATTCAATTGAGTTCAGACAAAGCAGAAGAAATGTCTCTGTTCTAGTATATATAAAGACACTTGAACAGTCAAAGATCTCTGAAGTAAGAGTGACAGATTTGAAAATGAGAGTTCATGAATATAAAGACTCAAGAATGAATCTCAAAGCTCAAACACAGTGTTCAAACTGTCAAAGATATAAACACTTTACAATCTTCTATTTCAGAGACTCAAAATGTGCATTCTGTGTCAGAGATCATAAAACTAGTGAGTATAAATGTGAAACATGCTCAAAAAGAGATGAAATATATCAACACACTCTGCTTAAATACTCTAACTGCAAAGAAAAACATACATCTAACTCAAAAGAATGTATATTTACTTCAAGAACTCAAAAGAACTAAAGAAAAGATGAAGCTCAAAGTAAATCTAAAACTGAAGAGAATAGTCAAGTCAGTAAACTCACAACTACAAGCTCAAAAAGAAGAAACTCTCAACTATCTAAATCTTCAAACTTTAATTCTTCAGTTAAATGTAAACAGAATTTGAATTCTCAAACTTCTGTTAAGATTAGAGAATTGAGAAATGACTCTGATAATAAACTAGATATAATGTAAGCAGTTGAGATTTCTACTTTTCAGAATAGTTATAATCTACTATCTGATGATAGTGATTAGATTCTACTCTACTCTCTTTTAGTATGAATATACAACAAAAATAATAAAAAAAGTTTAAAAACTCTTTAAAAATCACATTTGTTCAAAATAATGTGAATAGAAACTCAAATTACATTTATTCTTATCTTTAAATTGCATTTAAATAAAAAGTTGATTTTATACTGCTTCAGAAGCTGAATTTTAATACTGAGTAAAAATATGTCATTTCTCATTCAAGCTACTGCTGCTTTTTATCTCAAAAGTCTGATATAAAGTTAAGAGTAGTGATCTATGAAAGAAAGAGATCAAGATATCAATTTAATCTAAGATTTGATATTATATCTGACTCTGATATTCTGATGAGTGATATTATAAATAAAGAGAATGAGTTTGATACTATACAGCTTATAAATATCTATAATGGAAAGTCATTGAAGAAAAATAATAACATCTGAATAATTGATAGAGAATTTCTGAACATAACTTCATTAAGAAACTCTATAATTATAAAAGATTTCAATGCACATCATTTCTAATGAAATTCAGAATGCAAAAGAGCAGTAAGAGCTGATAATCTGATTGAATAAAGCTTTGAGCATTCATTAGATTTAGTTAACAAGTCTGATCAATAAACATTCTTTAGAAAAGATATGAAACAGAAATCTATTATAGATCTAATCTTCATATCACAAAATCTAATAGAAAAAAGACTTGTAAACTGATTTATTAATTTAAATAAGACATCAGAATCAGAT
>NW_025544779.1:3017154-3034327 GCF_000003525.1 Blastomyces dermatitidis ER-3 | reverse complement strand
ATTGAAATTCTGATCAAGATATCTCAAATGAAATGCTTGAGAATAGAGTGAAGCTTATTACATCTATATCTAGCAAGTGTTAAAGATAATATTTCAAAGAGAAAGTCTTCTGAGTATTCAAAACCTTAATAAAATGAGAATATCATATCTAAAAGAAAACAATTGACTACTGCTGAAAGAGATTGAAAGAATGATATAATGTCTACTAAAGAGTTCAAAGCTGTCAGAAATGAATATTTTTCAGATATTAAAAAAGCTAAAACAGACTGCTGAAATAAATTTCTTGAAGAAGTATAAGAAAAAGAAGTTTTTAAAGCTTTTAACTATACTAAAACAAGAAGTGTAGCAAAACTTTCAATCTTAGAATATAAGTTTCAGAATGAATCATATACAGCAAACTCTTTTAAGAAAAAATATCAAGTTTTTATAAGAACTCTCTTTCAATACTCATCAGATTCAGATTCAGAGAAAGAGAATATATCACTTCTTAACTATATTGATGAAAATGACTAGGAATGACCTGATCTTACTCAAGATGAATTAATGTCAGCTATTTTCTCAAGTTCAGTTAAGACTGCTGCAGGGCCTGATTCAATTAATCACTTGATTATTTAAAATACATACTTCTACTTAAAGAATGAATATTTTGAGCTCTTTTTCAATCTCTTGAAAAATGAATATTATTCTGAATGCTGAAGAGAAGTCACTGAAGTGATTCTTACAAAATCTAATAGAAAAACTTCAATTCTTAAGTTATATAGAGTAATATCTCTATTGAACTGTCTGAGAAAGATTTTAGAAAAGATAATAGCTACTTAACTATCTTTTATAAGCTCTGTCAGTAATTCTCTTTTATTCAGTGAATAAATGAGAAGTAGAAAACAGTGTTCTGCAATTGATACTATTCTCTCAGTTATTCATGATATTCAAATAGCAAAGCATGAAGATCTGGTCTCAACTGCAGTTTTTATTAATATAAAAGAAGCATTTAATCATGTTTCAAAGTCAAAGTTAATTCAGACATTGAAGATGTTAAAACTGTCACTTTCTCTAATAAAATGAGTTAACTGTTTTATATCTAAAAGAATTATACAACTTTTCTTTGATGAAATGAAATAAGATAAGACTGAGATAAAAATAGAAGTATCACAAGAATCTTCAATCTCACTTGTTTTATTTACAATATACACTGCATATCTATTCAAGAATAGAAATATAAGAATGGTGAGATTTTCAAGTTATATGAATGATATTGATCTAGTCTATAGCTTAAAAACTATCAAAGAGAATTTGAAAGTGATTGAAGAAGCTGCAAAGAAAATCTTTATTAGAGCAGATATTAATCAAATTCAATTTAATATGAATAAAACTGAGTTAATTCATTTCTTTTCTAGATTCAATGAGAAAGAACTATCTCTAACTCTTTTAAATAGAGAGATTAAACTCAGTGTAAATATCAAATGATTAGAAGTATGATTAAACTTCAAGTTGAATTTTAAATATCACATTTAACAAAGAACTGTCAAGGCAGAAAGACTATTGAATAACATAATCAGACTATCAAATACAGAGAGAGGTCTATTCTTTCAGGCTATGAGACAGTTATATATAGCCTGTATTACATCAGTAGCTGATTATAGAGTTCAAGTTTAATGAAATAATCAAGGGAATTTCACTAAACTCTTTCAAAGTCTGTAAAACAGAGTCTTGAGAAGAATTCTGAAAGCATTCAAATCATCTTCTATTAAAGTAATGAAAATTGAAGCTTCAATTCCTTCTTCTGCTATTAGATTTGAAAAGGCCTGTATGAACTATGCTCTGAGAGTTATAAAGATAAGCTTAAATCATATAATCAGAGAAAGAGTCTCTTCTTCATTTTCATCAATTAACTCTGGAAATGAACTGGATTGAAATAGATTTCTTGATTGAAATGAAAATAATTCTTCAAAGAAAATGTCTTCTCAACTGTATAGACTATACTCTCTGATTAAAAATCAATTTTCTTCTTTAAATGTTGAAAAAGTAAATCATGAGAAGTTGTCTCTCTGAAGAGAAAAGCTTGAATCTCTTATAGACTTACAAATAAGTGAACTATTAAAAGAGAAAGAATATGAACAGCATTTGAAGAGAATTTCTACAATCAATATAAAAGACTCTATTCTGATTTATTCAGATGACTTAAAAAATGAGAATCTGAATAGATTAGATGCAGGCATTGCTTATACTGAAGATAATATCAATTTTATCTTAGATTTCTGAAATCTAGGCTGTGAATCTGAAGTCTTTGATGCTGAACTATTTGTAATAGTGAAAGCTTTCAAACTCATTGAAATAAAATCTTATAAAAGAGGAAATAGTTTGAAAGAGGTATGAATATTCTCTGATAGTCAAGCTACTTTAAAAAGACTTAGAAATAGTCAGATTTATAATAATCAAATGAATCTTGAACTGATCTTAAACTCTGTTTTGAAAATTCAAAAGAGAAGAACATCAAAGTTGATAATTCATTTACACTGAGTTCCTGCTTATATGAATATTCATGATAATGAATTGGCTGATTCAGCTGTAAAAAAGAGTGCAGAATTAAGCAGATCTATTCAAAAAGTTATATTCTGATCTTTTATAAAGAGAAAAATAAAAGAATCTTATTTAGACAAGTGAAATGAAAGCTGGCAGAAATAAAAGAAGAGTATATATTATTCAAGATTTGAAACAAAACTCAAGTGGAAATCTTGTTCAATTAAATGTAAAAAGAAAATATTCTCATCTATAATACAGCTGAAACTAGAACATGACTATTTCAAATCTTATATACAAAGATTTGATGATAGATTTGACTCAATAGAATGCTCATTCTGCAATGTAAATGAGAATTCTGAGCATATTGTAATGCACTGTGTATTATGCAATAGTCTCAGAGTCAGATTGAAAGAGAAGTATGATCTAAATTAATTAAATATGAGATTCTTATTCTCAACTGAGACAGGAATTAAATATTTAATAGACTTTCTATCAGAAACTCAAGCAGCTATAAGAAAATGACTAAATTCAGAATTATCTGAATATGAAGAGAAGGAAATCAATCAGATATAGTCTGTTAAAACAGCTATATAATATCTTTTAATAATTTGTTTTGTTACAGTCTCTCTCTACTTTATCTTTTTCTTTCAATTTCTTTCTATCTATCTATTTAATGTGTCTATCTTTAAGACTGTGTTCTATTTCTCTTTTCCTTTGTCATAATATTGTCAAGTGATTTCAAAGTATCAGAAGATGTTAAAACACTGCAATTTGTAAACAGTTTTTGTATTCTGAGCTGGAATTTTCTGATTTTGCATATCTGAAATTGATGAATGTATAATAGTTAACTTTACAGATATAGGAAAAACACTGAGAACTAAAATTTCTCAGGTAGATGTCATAGTCTCTGACTGCATACATCTATAATTGAAGAATAATAATAATAATAACTTGAGACTTGTATGACTTCAAAGATACAACTTATACATAACTGTTTATAAGTCAGGTTTATACTTCTAATCAGTGTTAACAGACTCACTTACAGAGATAGAATCAGTTAATACTGCCGAGTTAATTAGAGAAGATAAGCTTATCTATATAATAACTTTACAAATATTCAAGAACTTCACAGTTATAAAAACTGAGCTTCAGATATCAGAGAAATACTAAGATCTTATAGAGATATTTAGTTCAGTAAAGACAGCTAAGCTTTCTTCTCATTATAAGAAAGATTTAATAATAGATTTAATAGAAGAGTAGAAACTCTTCTGAAGACTAATCTATAAGCTCTCTCATTATAAAACAGAGATCTTACAGATCTATATAAAGAAGAATCTGAAGAATGACTTTATCTAATCTTCACAGATCTCTGTAGAAGCCTCTGTGATATTTATAAAGAAAAAGAATAAAGATCTCAGATTGTATATAGACTACTGTGATCTGAACTTCAAGATAATAAAGAGTTACTACTCTCTGTCTCTGATTAAGAATGTGATGAACTGTCTTACAAAAGCTGTTATATTCATACAACTGACTATAATTAATATATATATATAACTGTGAATACAGTCTGAAGATGAATAAAAGACTATTTTTAGAACTGCACTGAGATTATTTGAATATCTAGTAATATCTTTTGGTTTGACTAATATCTCTGCAGTATTTCAGTCTTTTATTAATAAAATACTTTATATATATCTGAATATCTTTATAATAATATATCTGAATAATGTGATAATATCCTCTGTGAAGAAGAAAGAGCATACTGAGCATGTATAAAGTGTGTTGAAGATCTTAGATAAGATAGAACTGTATATTAAGCTTATAAAGTATAACTTCAGTACTTATTGAATTAATTTTCTAGAATATATAATCACTGCAGATAGTATTCAGATGAAATCTTCACAGATTAAAACTATTCTATTATAATCAGAGTTCACTAGTATTTATAAGATTCAGATCTTTCTGAGCTTTGTGAATTTCTATAGATAGTTTATCTTTGCATTTATAAGAATCTTCTTAATTCTTACAGATATACTGAAGAATGAAAATAAGAAGAAGTCATTCTATAAATAAAGAATGAAAAGATTATTGAGAAGAAAGAGATATAAGAACTTTCTTATCTCAGAAACTCACAGAGTCTTTATAAGATTGAAACAGATATTTATGAATACAGTAATACTGTTTTACTTTGATCTCTTGCTCTTAATCAGATTAAAGACAGATACTTTCTTCTTTACAATTTCAGAAATAGTTGTATAACTACAGTTAAATAACAACTGAGTTTCAGTGATCTTTTTCTTACAGAAGATGTAATTTACAGAGATTAACTATAATATTTATAATTAAGAGCTTCTTATAATAGTGAAATTCTTTCATCATTGATATTACTACTTTGAGAATCTTATAACAGTGATTACTATTAGAATTAATTATAACAGCTTATAATAGTTTACTTCAATTAAGAAACTCTTACAGTAGTAAATTCACTGAGCTCAGAGACTGAGTGAGTTCTGATTCAAGATAGAGTATATCAAGAGAATTAAGAACTCAGCAGACAGACTCTTTTACAGATCATACTATGTTAAGAAGACTAGAGTGACAGATACAGAGAGACTAGAGAAGATAGAAAAGCTTTGCAGAATACTCAGACTGAGTATTATAAAGAGATTGACTGAAGAGTCTCTCAATTCTCTGTGAGAGAAGAGAAAAAAGAGAGAGAAGAAGCTAGTATAACTACTCTCTAAAACACTGAGAGTGTAAGAAATCCCGCTCCTCGCGGATTCTTTACCTCTATTCCTATCTCTCACATAATCAATAGGGTTAGCGGCCCTTGGCTACATACAACTAGACTGACCGTGTGACCATGTCTGGGACCAGGACCAGATTTTTTGATAGTCTCATTACCAATTTGACTGATCCCATTACACAGTTTTAACATTAGATAGTAGTCTCATACTGTTTCAGTGAGACTTACTGTCTACTCTTGTCACATTTTTCAAATGAGATCATGATTTCCACTTCTCAATTTAAATTATTTTTATTGCTTTAAATGACTTTAAATCTCATTTGAGTGTTATCAAAAAGCATTACTTTTTAAAAAATTAAAAATAGTCTAAAAAAAACCTTAAAATGTCTAAAAATAGTAACTTTATGTCAAGAACAGGACTAAATGAGACCAAATGAGACCACTTTCTCATTTTTTTCAAGTCATGATTCCATTTTAAAATATGATATATAGTCACTTTGCATGTTTTTTTGATAGCCAGCCCCAGCGGGATTCACATCAAGAAATGTATGAGCCCAGACCAAATGAGATCAAATGTGAAATTCTTGAACTCGGCGGCCAGTCTACATACAACTATATAGACTGAAGTTCATAAATACTATTCACAACTCAGCTTGAATGCTATTATATATTTAACTTCTACATTTTATCTTTCTACTGTGAATACTTCTAGTAGTTAACAGTACATATCACATCAAGCTGCAAACACCTGAATAATCATCTGTAAGCACTTATTCTTACATTTCAAGCTCAGTCAGTCAGCAACCGCTCATTATGACTGAAAGAACTAGAAACTCGCGTGCTTCAACCCCTGCGAACCCTACTGCAGGCACTCAGAAGCGGTTACTTACTGAATCACAATCTATAAAAGCTTTTACAAGTTTGCATTTGAAATTGACTTACAAGCCCGGCTGTGTAACATGAAAGATGAAGAAGCTGTTATTTATGTAATAACAGACCTCTACTACACTGAAGTCAAGAACTGGCTGAATTATCTAGAGAATGATTATAAGAGATCTTACTAGTCTGTTCTTAAGATCTATCTAGAGAATAAGTTGAGAAACTTCACAAGCTGAACAGAGAACATCTGAGCTGTAATTATTAATATTAGAAAAAGAGATGAGAAATCTGATAAAAACTACTGACAGTGCTTTATAAAATTATGATATAAATTGAGATCTGTGAAAACAGAGTTCTGAAACAAGATCTGAATGATAATATTTATAAAGAGACTGAATAAAAATATATAGAACAAGCTCATTGAGTAAGACTCTAAGTTGTTAACTCTGAAGAAACTGATGACTCTTATTCATTACTTATAAATCACTGCAAGAGTCACAGATCTGCAGAGAGCAGATTATCAACTAGTCTTATAAAAGTCAGAATAACAGAGAATAGATTTATTAAAAAAAGATAATAAGATATAAAGAGATTTATATCTGACTACTGAGTAGAGAGAGAGAGCTTTACAAGCTTTTGTGAATAAAGTATATAATAGAGAGATTAAGAAAAAGAGTCTCTACTTTATCTATTCTAAATCAGAATATCTCTATATAAACTATCTGAATAAATTAAAATAGAAATTTAAGAAGTTATGAACAGAGTTAATAACAGTCTTTTTAAGAGTTTTAAAGCTGATATCTGAATCTGTTACTTCTCTGATAAAAATACTTACTTATAAAGAGAGACTGCACTGCAGTACTACTGTCTCATAAGTATAAGAAGTATTAATGAACTCAGAATCTCAGGTCACTGTAATATTTCTAAAGCTTACAGAGTGAATAAGCTAAGTAATGAAAACTGAGAATCTGCTCTTATAATAAGTAGAGTGTGAGAACTCAGATCTGAGAGCTGAGAGACTTATAAAAGTTATCTTTGAATTGTAAGATCTCTTCAGAATCTGAAGAAGATTTATAAAAACTATAATTATTATAAATATCACAGATAATATATACTTAAGACTTATATAACTTCAAAGATACAATCTATACATAGCTATCTATGAGTCAGATTTATACTTCTGATCAGTATTAACAGACTCACTTATAAAGATAGAATTAGTTAATACTGCAGAGTTAATTAGAGAAGATAAGCTCATCTATATAATAACTTTATAAATGTCTGAGAACTTTATAATTATGAAAACTGAGCTTCAGATATCAGAGAAATACTGAAATCTTACAGAGATATTCAGCTTAATAAAGACAGCTAAGCTTTCTTCTCACTATAAGAAGAATCTAGTAATAAATTTAATAGAAGAATAGAAACTCTTCTGAGAATCAATCTATAAGCTCTCTCACTATGAGACAGAGGTCTTACAGATCTATATGAAGAAGAATCTGAAGAATAACTTTATTTAATCTTCACAGATCTCTGTGAGAGTCTCTGTGATATTTGTAAAGAAGAAGAATAAAGATCTCAGATTATATATAGACTATTATAATCTGAACTCTAAGATAATAAAGAGTTACTACTCTCTATCTCTGATTGAGAATGTGATCAATTATCTCACAGAAGCTGTTATATTCACACAACTGAATGTAATTAATATATATATATAACTGTGAATATAGTCTGAGAATGAATGAAAGACTATCTTTAGAACTGTACTAAAATTATTTGAATATCTAGTGATATCTTTTGATTTGATTAACATCTCTGTGATATTTCAGTCTTTTATTAATAAAACACTTCATGTATATCTGAATGTCTTCATAGTAATATATCTGAATAATATGATAATATACTTTATGAAGAAGAAAGAACACACTGAGTATGTATAAAGTGTATTAAAGACTCTAAATAAGACAGAACTGTATATTAAGCTTACAAAGTATAACTTCAGTATCTATTAAATTAATTTTCTAGAATATGTAATGACTGCAGATAATATTCAGATGAAATCTTCATAGATTGAGACTATTCTATTATAATCAGAGTTAACTAGTATTTATAAGATTCAGATCTTTCTGAGCTTTATGAATTACTATTAGACTGATCACTGAAACTATAAATTTCACATTTGATCTCATTTGATCTGATCTCATACATTTCTTGACGTGAGTCCCATCAGAACCAAGTCTTAAAAAAATCTGAAAATGAACCATTTCTGAGAGAAATGATGTGAAAAATGACCAGATTTAATTCAAGAGCAGTGAAATGAGAGTAATTTTCCAGAATAAACTGTGAAAGATGATTATTCTTTCAAAATCAGAATGAGACTGAGACTGAAGATTAAAATCAGTCTCATTCAGTTCATTCAGTGATTGCTTATATAATCAGAATTTGATAATAATTATTAATAACACTTATGAAACAACTAAATACATTCTTGTGCAAGTTTATTCTTTACTTTCTCATGAAAACTACACTTCTCTGATATACTGTGATCAGAGATATTAAACTGTCTGATAATTTCATGTTTTATAATCATGAGTTTCTTGATTATTTCTCCTTGTAATTGTTCTCAGTGATAGTAATAAATATCTTAACTTGAGTTAGAACTTTCACTTCATTCTCACCTCTGTCAATGAAATTGTCAGAATATCACATATTATCAGTGCAACAGTTAAATATATACTCTCAATAATTTTTTATAACTCTAGAATTGATTTAGCATGTAAATTCATCAGATTATCTTGAAGATAGTAGTTAAATTCAGTTTTATCAGCATGTAGTTTGTCTGATTTTCAGTTGCAATTAATATATATAAGTTCTATTTCAAAGTTAGTATTATAGTTCTATATAATATGAAGTATTATCAAAGATTGTTACTTACTAGAGAATTGTATTTCACTGTCTTCACATCTCAAACATCTGCTTATTCAAATCTCTGATAGTTGATATTGTAGTAGTCTTAGACTAATTTGATATATGAGTCTCATTTCTTCTCTATTCAATCTTAAGAAGTGTAGATGTTAACTTGATAAGAGAGATCTAGTAGAGCTGCTACAGCATAGTACTCTGCAAAAGATTGTTCAGTTTTATTGTAGTAATATATCAGTTTATTTCTTACAGTAATAATAGTCTGTACTATAGCATTATTTCAGACTGAATTTCTTTTTGAGTGATTCAACTGCTTCTCAAGATGAGTAAATAAACTGTTATACACTTATCAGACTGACTGCAGCATTGATGTACAAGTGATTGAGACTGTCTTTATTATCTTATAAAACTGAAATAGTAAATTAATTACATATTTCAACTGAGTTAACTTCATATTAGAAAGTTTCAATATCTGAATCTTTTTCTAATCAGAGTATTGCACTCAATGATTAATCATCTAACACAATTAAAAAGTCTGAACAGTTATCTTATATATTGAACTTCACTGTGTTCTAATATTCTGTATTATATTCAGTGATGTGATTGATTTGTATATTTATTAAATATCATGAAATTATTATTATTATTTAGAAGAGATACAAATCATATTAGTAATATTTCAAATCTGTGATATTTAAATTATTAGTCAATCTATTCAAAATTAACAGTAGTATTATTAAAAAGCATTATTAAAAAGCAATATTAAAAAGTGTTATTAAAAAACATTATCTTTTACAAAGTGAATATAAAAGTTACATGAGTAATCACTTTCATCTCATTCTCATTTTAAGAATCAGCTATCTCATTATTCTTTATCTTAATATTAAGATTCTTTATCAGTGTTTGTATCATAAGTTGAATCACATGAGCAATGCAGAGAATATGACCTTGTTTATTATTTCAGAAATACAAAGTCAATTTTTGCTTTAAGCTCTTTCATTATAGTATAGTTATTTGCAGCATTATCAGTTGTAATTATAAGAAGACTGAGACTAATATCTTAATAGTCATTTTTAATCACAGTTATTAATATCTCTGCTATATAATTCTCAGTATGACTACTGATCAATGATTCAAATTTAATTAATATCTCTTAATAAGTTCAGTTCTCATCAATGTAATAACATATAACTCTTATAAATGTAAGATTATTTATACTAGTTCATACATTCACTGTGAGAGACACTCTTCAATGATTCTTCAACTCTGATTCTAGATATTGTATATTAAGTTTGTAGTATATCTTGGAATTGAACTGAAGACAGAATCAATGTGAAATATGAAGATTTGAATTAAGTATTTGAAAAAGTGTTTAGAATTCAGAGTTTTCAATTGATTAAAGAGAAAGATTCAGAGATATATACATATGAAGTAATTATTCACAGAAGTTATCAGATAAGAGTTATAAAATCAGAGTACTGATACAGAGTCATTTTCACATGATTTTCTTCAAATTAGAAAGTTAGTGTTATTAAAAATCATTATCTGATAAAGTGACTTATCAGCTTAGTAGTAATTTTCTAATTATTTTTCTTTTATTATCTGCATTCTGATGACTTCAGATGTCAGAAAATTTCTTCAAAGTTATAATCAGCTTATAATGAATGTTTCTGAATGAAGTTATAGTTATTATAGTAGAGAGATAACTCTTCAGTAATCTGTAATATAATCTATTAATAATTATTCTATAGTTTATCTTCATATTTGTGTTGAGTTTTTCATAAATTTTATGACCTGAAATCAGATGTAAAGAATAAAGTGATTATTTATTATAATTAAAAGAGAGTATTCTGTGTTAAATTGTAAATAATATAAACTTTGTAATTCACAGTGATTTCTTGAAGAGTTTATGAATCTTTAATAGAAGTAAAAGAAGTAAAAGAAGTGAATTTAGAAGATATTATAATAATTTAAGAAAGATAATAATTTATTTTCAATAACTGATCACTGATATGTATAAGAAGAATTAATATAAGAGAAAATAATCTTATTTCTTAACTTAGTTCTAATTTTAGTACTAACTCAGATTGAATATTATTAATATATAAAAGTAAATAAATAATCTTGATTAATCTCTGTCATATTTCTTGAAATATATTAATATTATGAAAGAGAGTGTTATTAAATTGCATTATCAGAAGATATTATTAAAAATATATTAATATTATAAATATCAATATTGCAAGAATGTTGATACTTATACATTATAGTGATTTATAAATTATGATAGTTAAATATATATATGTATATATATTATTTCTGACTTGATTACAACTTGTACAATAATTTTTGAAAACTTAAAATTAATTTTAATTATTAATAATTATGAACTTATAACTAAATAATATAAAAAGAAAAAAACTTTTTCTACTTATTATTTTTCTTCTCTTTCTCATTCTTCTTATTATTCTTTATAATTTACTTTTTATTCTTCTTCTTCTTCTTCTTCTTCTTATCTGAGATAATAACTAGACTGACTGTGTGACCGTGTCTGAGATCAGAACTAGATTTTTTGATAGTTTTATTATCAATTCAACTAATCTCATTACACGGTTTTAACATTAGATAGTAGTCTCATACTGTCTCAGTGAGACTTACTGTCTACTCTTATCATATTTTCCAAATAAGATCATGATTTCCACTTCTCAATTTAAATTATTTTTATTACTTTAAATGACTTTAAATCTCATTTGAGCATTATCAAAAAGTGTTACTTTTTAAAAAATTAAAAATAGTCTAAAAGAAACCTTAAAATGTCTAAAAATAGTAACTTTATACTAAGAATGAGACTAAATGAGATCAAATGAGATCACTTTCTCATTTTTTTCAAGTCATGGTCTCATTTTAAAATCTGATATATAGTCACTTTGCATGTTTTTTTGATAGTCAGTCCCAGCGGGATTCACACCAAGAAATGTATGAGATCAGATCAAATGAGATTAAACATGAAATTCATAGTCTCAGCGGCCAGTCTAATAATAACTATTTTAAAATCTCTCTTCACTGTCTTCTTAGAGAAGAGTTTCTGCTACTTTCTCTCAGTCAGATTAATCTGTATCTCAAAATCCTGTATTTTCTGATCTGCTGTCTCAGATTTCATCTCAGTAGTAAGTAGATTGATATGCTCAGAGAGTAGAACTGTCTTCTCAATATTCTGAATTATAGAGTGCATTTGAGACCTGAATACAACCTTAATCTTCTTCTTCTCTGTCAGCTCCTGCTAATCAATTATTGAACAGAAGTGTTATTAAAAATTATTATCTCTTAATAAATAAAAAATTTATCAGTTTTAACTTCTTTATCTCTCAGTTTAACATCTTCTTACTCTTCTTCTATTACTACTTATTTACAGTAATACTCTTCTTCTCTCTCTCTCTCTTTATCTTGAACTCAAATTATTCTCAGAACTTCTTCTGATCTTACTGTTACTATATAAGACTCTTCACTATCTTCTTTTTTAATCTCTTACAGATAGACTGGCTGCCGGGACTATGAATTTCATGTTTGGTTTCATTTGGTCTGGTCTCATACATTTCTTGGCATGAATCCCGCTGGGACTAATCATTAAATAAACATGTAAAGTGACTATATATCAGATCTCAAAATGAAACCATGACTTGAAAAAAATGAGAAAGTGATTCTATTTGATCTCATTTAGTTCCATTCTTGATAAAAAGTTACTATTTTTAGACATTTTAAGGTTTTTTTTAGACTATTTTTAATTTTTTAAAAAGTAATGCTTTTTGATAACACTCAAATGAGATTTAAAGTCATTTAAAGCAATAAAAATAATTTGAATTGAGAAGTGAAAATCATGGTCTTATTTGGAAAATGTGATAAGAGTAGACAGTAAGTCTCACTGAAACAGTATGAGACTACTATCTAATGTTAGAACTGTGTAATGAGATCTGTCAAATTGGTAATAAGACTATCAAAAATTCTGGTCCTGGTCTCAGACACGGTCACACGGTCAGTCTACTTACAGATAGTATTATCTGTATTATTTCTATACTTAGTTCAGTTTAAATCTATCAGAAGTGTTACTTAAAATTGTTATTATTTTACTCTCTTACAGAGTCTCTTTAAGATATTATAATATGTCTTACAATCTGTCTTCTCTTGCTTAAATGCCTTCTTCTTCTCTTTCTTCAATCTGTGATAGTACTCATGTGTCTTGATAATCTGCAGAATCACAGAATATTTGAAGAGAGATAATATAATTGATTTCAGTGAGTATTGAAGAGAGATAAAGATAGAAGAGACAGTCAGAAATAATATAATAATAGTGATAATAATAATAATAATGATGATAATAATAATACTAATAGTGATAATAATAATAATAATAATAATAGTGATAATGATAATAATAATGATGATAATAATAATAATAATAATAATAATAATAATAATAAAAGAGAGAGTATATTGAAATATATTACTGACTTATCAAATATAAAGAGATAAAGAAAATATTAACAGCTTTCAGAAATATATAAAAACAGCTACAGTATTATATAGTAACATTATCTTCATTTAATATATACAGTGTTAATATTCTTTGTATGCAGGTATTATATAATCTATATCAGAGATATATGCAGAAAACAGATCTTTATTACTAGAGAGAATGATTAGACTGACCGTGTGACCGTGTCTGAGACCAGGACCAGAATTTTTGATAGTCTCATTGTCAATTTGACAGATCCCATTACACAGTTCTAACATTAGATAGTAGTCTCATACTGTCCCAGTGGAACTTACTGTCTACTCTTATCACATTTTCCAAATGAGACCATGATTTCCACTTCTCAATTTAAATTATTTTTATTGCTTTAAATGACTTTAAATCTTATTTGAGCGTTACCAAAAAGCATTACTTTTTAAAAAATTAAAAATAGTCTAAAAAAAACCTTAAAATGTCTAAAAATAGTAACTTTATGCCAAGAATGAGACTAAATGAAATCAAATAAGATCACTTTCTCATTTTTTTCAAGTCATGGTTCCATTTTGAGATCTGATATATAGTCACTTTGCATGTTTATTTAATGATTAGTCCCAGCGGGATTCACGCCAAGAAATGTATGGGACCAGATCAAATGAGATCAAACGTGAAATTCATGATCTTGGCGGCCAGTCTAAGAATGATTACAGTACTTCTCTGTTTTCATATTATAAAGATAAGTTATTCTCATTTCTTTCTTCTCTCTTTTCTCTTCTTCTTCAACTCATCACTAAGCTTAAGCTGGTATAAAAACTATTAAAACACTCTTAGAAACTCTTAAATTAAAGAGTATAGACTAATCAAATTTTAAATACAGAAGAATTAAATTATATTTAATATTACTAATTATTCATTCTCTCTTAATAAAATTACAGTTGCATCTTCTCTTCCCTTCTGCAAATGAAACATGGCCTGTGAAAAGTAAGTATCATATCAGACTATAATAATCAATACAGCTTCAGCACACAGAGCTGTATATACATAGTATATACTGAACTGAAAGACTGTGTGAGTTATAAACTGATATCAGCATCTTAGAGAGAGTCATGCAGTGTAAGAAAGTCATAACTCTCAGTTATATATACTGAGAGTGAATCATTGCAGTAAGTGTATATATATTACATGAAAGTAACACTTTTTGATAACACTCAGTCTCTGATATTATGAAAATAGAGTCTCTCTGTGAGATCTGTTTTTATCAGAAGTCAGAGAATCTTATATTTCTCAAGATTATCTTTATATATCTTATCTATGAAATCAATAAGAGAAATTATTAATTTCAGTATTCTGTTCTTAATATCATTCAAGTGACAGCAGAGTTCACTCTGATCACACTTTTTAAGTATATATTTTCTAAATATTCACATGTATGCAGATATATACTGATTATTTATTAGATAATATTAAGATTATAACTCATTATAACTGTGTTATTCTCACTATGAGAGATACATAATTAATGATGAATATTATAAAAACTTTAAAAAGTAAGTATTTTAAAGATGCTGTAACTCTGTGATCTTGATTTTTTTTATTTTTATTTTTTATCTTTTTCTTTTTCTTTTCTTTTTCTTTTTTTTTCTTTTTTTTCATTCTGATTTTTTCTTGTTTTTATTTTATTTTTTGTTTTTTGTTTTTTTTTGTATTTTATATTTTTTTTATAATTAAAATTATATGAATTATAATCTATATTTAGAAAAGTAATAATATTTGATAATACTCTTTATTAAATATTCAATAAATGAGCACTATATTATAGTATTATGTAAGTGAGAAGTGATTTCATAGTCTCATTTAGACTGGCCGGCAGAACTATGAATTTCACATTTGATCCCATTTGATCTGATCTTATACATTTCTTGGCGTGAGTCTCATCAGAATCAAGCCTCAAAAAAATCTGAAAATGAATCATTTCTGAGAGAAATGATGTGAAAAATGACCAGATTTAATTCAAGAACAGTGAAATGAGAGTAATTTTCCAGAATAAACTGTGAAAGATAATCATTCTTTCAAAATCAGAATAAGACTGAGACTGAAGATCAAAATCAGTCTCATTCAGTTCATTCAGTGATTGCTTATATAATCAGAATTTGGTAACAATTATTGATAACACTCATGAAACAATTAAATACATTCTTATACAAGTTTATTCTTCACTTTCTCATGAAAACTACACTTCTCTGATATACTGTGATCAGAGGTATTAAACTATCTGATAATTTCATATTTTATAATCATGAGTTTCTTGATTGTTTCTTCTTATAATTATTCTCAGTAATAGTGATAAATATCTTGACTTGAGTTGAACTTTCACTTCATTCTCATCTCTGTCAATGAAATTGTCAGAATATCATGTGTCATCAGTACAACAGTTGAATATATACTCTCAACAATTTTTCATAACTCTAGAATTGATTTAGCATGTAAATTCATCAGATTATCTTGAAGATAGTAATCAAATTCAGTTTTACAAGTATGTAGTTTTGCCTGATTTTCAGTTGCAATCAATGTATGCAAGTTCTGTTTCAAAGTGAGTATTATAGTTCTATGTGATATGAAGTGTTATCAAAGATCATTACTTACTAAAGAATTATATTTCACTGTCTTCACATCTCAAACATCTGCTTATTCAAATCTCTGATAGTTGATATTATAGTAGTCTCAGACTAATTTGACATATGAGTCTCATTTCTTCTCTGTCTAATCTTGAGAAGTGTAGATGTTAACTCAATGAGAGAAATCTAGTAGAGCTGCTATAGCATAGTACTCTACAAAAGATTGTTTCATTTTGCTGTAGTAATATATCAGTTTATTTCTTACAGTAATAATAGTCTGTACTATAGCATCATTTCAGACTGAATTTCTTTTTAAGTGATTCAACTGCTTCTCAAGATGAGTAAATAAACTGTTATACACTTATCAGACTGACTGCAGCATTGATGTACAAGTGATTGAGACTGTCTTTGTTGTCTTATGAAACTGAAACAGTAAATCAATCACATATTTCAACTGAGTTCACTTTATATCAGAAAGTTTCAATATCTGAATCTTTTTCTGATCAGAGTGTTGCACTCAATGATCAATTATCTGACACAATCAAAGAGTCTGAACAGTCATCTCATATATTGAACTTCACTGTGTTCTAACATTCTGTATTATATTCAGTGATGTGACTGATTTATTTGTTTATTGAATATCATAGAATCATTGTTGTTATTTAGAAGAGATACAAATCATATTAGCAATGTTTCAAATCTATGATATTTAAATTATTAGTCAATCTATTCAAAATTAACAGTAGTGTTATTAAAAAGTGTTATCAAAAAGCAATATTAAAAAGTGTTGTCAAAAAACATTATCTTTTGCAAAGTAAATGTAAAAGTTACTTGAGTAATCACTTCTATCTCATTCTCATCTCAAGAATCAGTCATCTCATTATTCTTCATCTTGATGTTAAGATTCTTTATCAGTATTTGCATCACAAGTTGAACCACATGAGCAATGCAGAGAATATGACCTTGTTTATCATTTCAGGA